>NC_142045.1:50901716-51136716 GCF_982192425.1 Myodes glareolus
TCTGTTGGCCCCAAGGGGCTTTGCAGTTTGTGAGCAGGGCAGGTTTTCCCCAAGAGTTCTTAGCTCATATATCCTTGGGATTAGTACTAATTCATATGGGGTGTTTCCTGCCTGTGTTGGGAGTATGGAAGCCGCTACAGCACTGAAATCTGTACAGGAAGAAATCTTGTCTTCACTTATTCAAGACCACCCTTAGCTACTCTTCTATTGGTGTGATAAGACACCATGTACAAGGTAACTTAAAAAAGAAAGAGCTTATTGGGGTTTACAATTTCAGAGCTTAGCGTCCATGTAGGGAGCCTGTTAGTCAGGCATGGCAGTGGAACAGTAGCTGAAAGCTCACATCTTGACCCATAAGCACAAAACAGGAATAACTAACTGGGAATGGTATGGATTTTGAAACCTGGAAGTCCACTCCCAGTGATGCACCTCCTCCAAGAAGGCCAGCCCCTCAAATCCTTCCCAAACAGTTCCACCAACTGGGAATCAAGTATTCAAATCTATGAGCCTATGGGGCTATTTTCATTCACACCACCACACAGACCACTGAACCCTGAGAGTTCCTGGGCTCTCTGACTGTGAACAGCAGGTAGGTGACTACAGAGATACCTACTAACTTCAGGCTCAGGGTGTGTTTGACTTGGATTCTTTTCTGTGCATCACCAGATGTTTCACGAATCCTGTCACTACCTTTGCACATTGCTAGAGCCCTTATTGGCTTTTATTTTTTTCTTTGATCGACTCTTTCCCTTCAGCTGGTTGCGTGGAGGCAGCTTCTAGTGTGTCAACTTATCCAGAAACCTTGGATCTTGAAGACATTTACACTCTCTCCCAGGTGACCCTAATAACTGTGCAATTTTATTTTTACAAAATTTGGCATTGCATATTTTTTTTGGGGGTATGACTTGCCCAGATTTCATTTTACTTGTAAAAACTAGTACAAAATTTCAACTTAAACAATATTACTACACACATGAAACTATTTTATTATTATTATTAATTACATTTATTTATTTTACATCCTAATTGCAGTTTCCCCTCCCTCATCTCCTCCCATTCCCTTCTCCCACCTCCAGCAGGGCCTGTCCCTAATGCTTTGGATGGTTCTTGGGAACATATTCCTTATGCTGGATTATCTTGCCCCGCCTTAATACAAGAGGAGAAGCTTGCCAGGCTTGGAGGTGTGTGATTATTTTTAATATTATCTTTTCATGCAAGGCTTCATAGTCTATGAGTATAGAACATAAAATCTTTGTTTTGTTCACTACTGTATCTGCAGTCCTTGTATTGAAGCAGAGACTTCAATAGAAAGACAACTAAAATACATTTATAAAACAAGCCATGATGGTTAGCTCTCTGAGCAATAGATGTCATGTTGTATTTATTAGTCTGGTGATTATGGATACACCACGAGCTCATTGAAGAACCTGGCAGGGTAAGAGTGCAACAAAAAGACTTTCAGCATTGGTGGTTGCTGAATGCAGCCTGGAGGTGGGCTGATGTAATCAGAATGGATTATAGAAGGCCGGTACCTGGGATTGCTAGTTAGCAAGCACGTTCCTTTTGACCTACATGCCAGTCATTTCCTAAGGACGTCTGACAAGAAGCAGCCTTTTAACCTGTAGCTTTGATTTGAGAGAAGAAATTGACTCATCTCTAAGTTCCAGACTGCTACAAAACGAGAAAAGAACTCCAGAGGCAATTTAAGCCATGCAGGAGGCAGGGAGTTCCCTGTGCTTGCAGATAAGGAAACTAGGGAAACAGGAACGTTAAACATGCAGATCATCCCTTTCATTGAAGAGATGTGCTACCCATTTTCATCCTGGAAGGCCGGGAATGATGTAGCTAACAGCCTGGTGACTTCTGCACTATCTATACGACCAAGGCTATACCTGGCTCCCCCATATGTTTATGTTTATCTCGTCCTCCCCAGACCCTTATTACCGCATTGTTTCTCAGTTAACCAATGGAATCCACCTTTATGGAAGAGGCCACATGTTCTTTACAAAGAGTTTCAATGTAATCATATCTTGAGCTTTGTTGTACACATGGGATTGAGTTAAATCACACCAGGAAACTATTTTCTAAGTTGTTCTGTGCTTAAATATGCCTTAAACAAACTGCTCAGTGTCAGATTCTCAATTTGAACCAACACTGGCTACTGAGTTCTGCTGAACTGGACTTGCCCCACGTGGTTGACATTCTACTAGCTATGCTGTTTGAGAGGATCCCTCCTCAACAAAGTCACATAGATTTTCCCCCTTCAGGCATTTTCTGTGTTGTCTAATTGGGTTTGGAGCCAACTGTGGCTTCCTATACTCCCAATCAAACGTGACTTTAGGCTGGTTGTCTTCTTTTCATGCATGCACCTTGTCTACTCTTTTCATACATGCAAAGTTCAGAGATAGATTTTATTTCCCTATGAGCTGGGCTGCCTAATTAAAGTCAGATGAAATAGTTTCAAACATGAGTTAACATGTCTCTTTCACTGTGTACTAATCCTATTTTTGCTAGATTTTAGCCAAAGATAATGTAAACTGACCCAAATTGCTTTTATTTTTTATTTATTAGGTTGATTTGTGGGTTAAAGTTTTGTGCTGGGGAGGGATTAAGAATCTCAGATTTTAGAGATTTCAGGTCAACTAAAGCAGCTAATGCAAATATGTTATTAACTCATTCCAAAGGATTGTGCCCAGTGGGTATTTAGAGCTGTAACTGTATGGTAAAATGTCTTTAACCAAGGATATTTTTGACTTTACTGTACCAAAATCTATATAATTTTTTTTTATAAAAACCTGTGTAAACAAACTCTTTGGAATAATAGAAAATTATGGTTCTAAACAAGTAAGAGTGGTACATATATAATATGTGATATATATATGATATAAATGATAGATGATATATATATATGATATAAATGACCATCCAACAGAGACAGAAATTAAAGCTAAACATTAAGTATATTCATTAAAAAAGAATTTGACAGCTTATGCAAACACACAAATTATAATGGCATTTCTTATTTTCTGTTGCTATGATAAAGGATCATGACTAAAAGCAATATATGGAAGGCGTTTACTTTGGCTTATGGTTCCCGAGGGATATGAATCCATTGTGTCAGGAAAGCATGGCAACTGGAACAGAAAGCAGAGAGCTCGTATCATCAGCAGAGAGGTATGAAGCATGAAGCAGTGGCATGAAGCTGCTAATTTCAAAACATTCTCAAGTGTTGAAAATGACGTACTTTCTCCAGTAAGGCTGCACTGCCTGAACCGCCTCAGACAGCAGCACCAATGGGGAGCCGAGTGTTCACATGTTTGAGGCTATGGGGGCTTGGGCATTTATAAAATCACCACAATGAAAAATTAACAGCCTTGTATCTGTTATTTCATTTAGGATTGGCATGTAGAGAGTGGGTCTTGGGTGGCAATGCTTTTCTGTTTTAAGAAGCAGAGCAACATTTAAACTTTTGAGTTGAAGAACTGAGTTTTCCCATAGACGACGGTGGACCGTTTAGGAGATGCACTGTGGAGAGTACGGTCAGGCAGGATGGGAACTGAAGCAGAGGCTGTGGAGGAATGCTGCATCTTGGTTTGCTCCTCGTTGCTAGATCAACCTACACTATTCTTTTTTAAACATAATTTTTTTTTATTGAATGTTTAGGAATTTCACAACAAGCACCCTAACTCTGCTCACTTCCCAGTCCCTCCAGATTCTCCTCTCATCCCTGCAGCACATCCTCCAAAGAAAATTAAAAAAAAAAAACCTAAAACAAGCAAGCAAGGAAACAAAAACCAAAAAAAAAAAAACAAAAAAAAAACAAAACAAAACCCAATAACCCCCAAAAGGAAAGAAAAGAAAGAAACAAACATCATCTTGGCTCCTCCATCTTTCCCGCCTCTCTGATGCTTCTTCCTTTGTCCTAGTGGCATTGGGAGCCGTGGTTTGTCACACAGTAGAACCTTTTGTCCAAACAGCTTTGCTTACAAATGATCATTGCAACGGACATTTCTGGTTCAAGGCCTCTAGTTTCTGGAACACCATCATCAATGGATTCTCACTGAAACCTTTTCAGATATCCTGTGGCTTCCCTGAGTCATGGAGCTCCTGCATGTCTTGTTCCACAGGACCAGTTCCTACATGAACGCCAGCATATCCTAGATGGGGTAGATGTTAGGGTGGGCCAACCCAAAGCCTGGCTGTAGGCCTAGCAGGAATTGAGCCGGCCAGTCCTCCCTAGACCCTTATCTTCAGCTCCCTGCCTCAGGTGAGGGGCAAAGCCAGCTCCTCTATACCCACGCCATCAGGGTTTGTTTTCACTTTCCCATGGTGGGGAGCATCTCTTCTGAGTGAGAGGGCTGGAGGTAACGGAGGACGTCCTTCTGTACGCTGGGAGTATGTGTTGCTTATTGGTTGATAAGTAAAGCTGCTTTGGCCAATGGCAGGGCAGAATATAGCTAGGCAGGATAACCAAGCAGACATACAGGAAAAGAAGATGGAGTTGGGGAGAAGCCAGGAAGCCGCAGGAACAGCAAGATGTACCAGAGAGCGGGTAAAGCCACGGAGTCATGTTTCATTACACAGATTATTAAAATTGGTTGATTTATGGGCAAGAGCTAGCTAACAATAGCCTAAGCCACTGGCCAAGCAAATGTAAGTAATGTTAAGCTTCTGAATGATTATTTCATAAGCGGCTGTGGATGGGAGAGAAACCAGCCCAGTGGGGCCAGGTAAGGCAGAGAAAAGCCTCTGCCTATGGGGGTGGGGAGGGGAGGAAGTTCTCTTGCTTTAGTGCCCAGTGAGAGGAAAGGTAAGCTCTCCAAGGCCCGCGAAGAGCTGACCTGGCTCAGCACAGCCCTTTGATTTCACCATGGGCGGTTTCTACGCAGTCCCTAACTGCATCAGGACCACAGACCCAGACACGGCCCTTGTCAGCAGCTTGGAACTGAATGATATCCTGGCTCCAGGTGGAATCACAGGCCACTCAGATCAGGATGGATCCGGTGGTGGCATGGCCCCAGACACCAACAAGGCCACAGGTTGTGGCCCCAACCCTGGGCTTCCGTGTAACCTTTCGTGGCAACACGGGCTGCAGATTTCAACACAGTCCCTGGCAATGGTGGGACAAGGGACTCAGACATGGTCCTCAGCAGAAGCAGGTCTGAATGTCATCCTTGTCCCAGCTGGCAGTGTCGGCCACTCCAATTGGCATGGCCCCAGTGGCGGCATGACCCTGGGACACCAGTAAGGCACCAGATCTGAGGCCTCTACATGGCCTTTGATGGTGACAGGAACCTTGGACATCAATACAGACCCTGGTTGTAGAAGGACCGTAGACCTAGACATGGTCCGTGGCAGCAGCCTGGGTCTGGATGTCGCCATGGTCACAGGTAACAGTGTTGTTATAATTCAGAAAGAGTGGCATGTGAGAGAAAAATGCCACACGACAGAGCTCAGGGAAAAGTGAATGGGAAAAGGGGGAAGGAAGAGGGGAGACTGGCTTCTGGGACAGGAGTGGCAGAAGAAAGGAGAGAGACATGCAGGGAGACAGAGAGACAGGCAGAGAAACAGAAAGAAAGAAAAACAGGAAGAGACAGGAGGGGCGCAAGGCCCACCTTTTAAAAAAGAATGTAGCTAAGGTACACAGGCGGTGCTCTTAGTGGCTGGAGCTGAGGGTGAATCCTGTCAGGACCCCAAAGGCAGACCAGTACAGATGCCTGCCCTATCGCAGCTCTAGAGATAGTCTGCTTTCCCTACAAGTCAGGATACCTTACCCTCCAGAGCTGTGACACTCATGCTTGCTTGCAGACATCAACATAGAGCCTGGCTGCAGTAGGGCCACGAGCTGCAGCCCTGACCTGGAAGTCACCATGACACCAGATAGCATTATGTGCCACTTAGAGTTATATGGCCCTGGATACAGCATGGCACCTGGGCATCAATATGGTCTCAGTTGGCTGATCATATTCTGGAAAAACCACATGATCCTTGGTTGCAATAGGAGCTACAGACATTGATTCAGAGCCTGGCTGTAGGGCCACCAACTCAGACATGGCTCTCAGCAGCAGCTTAGGCCTGCAGAACACTATAGCCCTGCCTGGGATGGCAGCAGAGGTCACCTGGGCTCTCAGACACCTACATGGCCATCCGTGGCAGCCCAGATACTGGGCATCCTGTGACCTTTGGTGGTAACATGGGCCATGGATGGCCACACAGACCCTGACTGTGGTAGGACTATGGACCTGACCTGGCCCTTGTCAGCCTACATTCTTAAACAAGCCAGGCCCAGATGTGACACCACCCACCAAGGGCTGAACCCTCTCATGTCAATCACGAATTGAGAAAATGCACAACATATTTACCTTCTGGAGGCGTTTTCTCAATTGAGAGTCTCTCCTCCAAAATAACTCTAACTTGTGTCAAGTTAACAACAGAGTAGCCAGCTCCTAACAGTAGCAGCTTTTAATATATTATAGGTGACTGGAGGATTGTTAGGACAAACAAATTGGCTCCTAAAATGACCGCGCTCATTCGCGTTTGAATTTTTCTGATCTGCTTTTATTTGAAGCCTCATTATGTCATAGTCACCCTGTCTGTGGCTCAGCACCCTCTGTCTCACTTTGTTTACAGTCAGATTATGAAGCAAATTGTCTCCGTACCTCCCACAACCCATTAGTTATTCAAAAGCCCATTGGCCATAATGAGTGAAATGGGAAGCTGGTGACCCGAAAGGTCACCTTTGCTTCCCCTTTGCTCAGTTCCTCTGCCTTAGAGCCACTTAGGCACTTAGGGAATTTGAGTCAGTGACTGCAAAATAATCATGCTTGACCCAGGTGCACCAAGAACAGGCTTTTAAAACATGCCAAGACAGGGTTGTCTATTGACCCGGGCAAGTTCCAGAGAGTTAACGGTTCTGATCACAGCGATTGCTGCTTCCATGAAGCGCTGGAACTCAACGCTGAGTCATGTCTGGAGACTGGAACAAATGCTAAGGGTCAAGGTCTAAACCAAACACAAAATAAACTTTCAAGAATGCAAATCAGGCTGGAGTCCACTGGATGATGGCTCCCAGTTACTCTTACGCAGGTTTATAATGAAAAAGAGCAATAAGTGGCACAGAAAGAAATGAAAAAGCATGCAGCTCAGGGAGGAAAGACCACCACAAAGCTTACAATTCTGGTCAAGGCAGGTACTGCAGAAGACGCTGTTATTGCTAAAGCAATTCGTTCCACAAAGTGAAGTTTGTAGTTCTGCACTCTAATTATAGAAAAGAAGGAAAGACCACCAAAAGTTAACCCTCCAACCTGTGAAAGAAGAAAGCTTAAAGGGGTTTCTGCTTCTTGAAAGAAAGGATGGGAGGCCTTACCCTTCCTGAGGAGTGGGTGGGGGTGGGTTGGGAGAGGTGGGGAGGGATAAAAAGAGGGGAGGGAGGAGAACCTGTAGTTGGTATGCAAAATGAATATAAAATTTAAAATTAAAAAATAAATACTTTATAAAAAAAATGAAAGAAAGTATCTAAGGAAAAATTTCACCAGCTCCAACACACAGAAGCGGTTGCAGCTGTGGTTGAGAGACACCATGACCACGGCAACTCTCACAATAAGAACATTTTATTGGAGGTGGCCTTTTTACAGTTCAGAGGCTCAGATTGCTGTAGGAAATCCTTCAGCCAGTAGCCTTTAAGTTACTGACTCACTTGGGCATGGCCTCTTACACTATAAATGTTGATGCAAAGTGCTCACTCGATCTCTCTTCCGGCTGCTGGATTCAGTTGCTGTTTTCCCATTAGAGTAGAGGACTGTGATCTGTGAGTTTACCCCTAAATGACTCGGAAATTTCCCAAACTTGTGCACATCCCCCCCCCCATTGCCACGTTCCCTGCCACGCAGTGACTTGCGCAGCTTCCGGTTTGTGTTCCCTGCTCGTGAGTTCTGAGCTCCTTGCTTTGTGTACAGAGTTGATTTGATTGCTTTTGGTTTGTCAAGCAAAGCATATTTGTCAGTATTTGACCAGCACCAAGGCAGAAGACTGAAATTGTGCAGGACTGTTAGTGCTGCTACCGGTTGTGCTGCCAGTTGCAACTCTGCAACTGAGACACCTCCTGGACAATAAATATTATTACACCTCAAACAATCTACCAGATCTCATAATACAGGTGACTATTTGATTAATAAATAAATCAATAAACTTGAAAGTTATATAGTTGCAGACATTATCATGCAGATTTTTAATAACCTTTTTACTGATATTATGGATTGTATTCTGCAAGGCTTATATATGGTTATTGTGATACACCCATTTATTGGATATTGGGACTCATTTTTTTTCTTCATATTATATCCTTAAGAAAATGGTCTGATAACAGAGCCAAGAATGAGACACTTTTAGAAATACAGTCTTTACAGACTAATAATGAGTAGCTAGTTGACAGGATTAATACCATCAAAAATCAAAAGTTACCTGATAAACTTATTCAAAAGGATAACATTAATTTGACAGACAAAATTCAATCCACATCAAAGGGTACTGAGAAATCATCAGAAAGAGTTCATACTGTTGAATTTGGCAATCAGAATCTGTTAAAAAGTTCTGATAGGTTAGCAGATAGAGTATCACTCCAGGAAGGCAATCTGCACACTATCCAAATAATGTCCAAGGATGAGATGTTATCTTTAAAGGAAAAAGTTCACACTTTGGAATCACATGTGAAGAATAAGGACCAGAGGCTACATGCCTCAATGATATCACTAGAAATATTTATAGGCCCAGAGATTCAGGCTTTACAAAAGACAGTAGTAAAAAGATTTGAAACAGGTGAGGAAATTACTGGAGCTGATAAGCAGGGAAAGAAGACACAAGGACAGGATTTAACATCATCAATACCTGTCAGAGACGACTCACCCAGGGTTTCTGCTTCCTACCCTGTAATCTACTCTGACAAAGCATCAAGTTCTAAATGCCAAAAAGGAAAGGAGGTAGATGGATACCTATAGGAATGAATGAGCTAAAAGAAATTAAGCAAGTAATAGTATCTTATGGCTTGCATTCAGCATTTGTTAGGGAGATGGTAAAGACATGGGCTTCTAGCAAAAAAATTACCCCACATGATTGGCTCCAATTAGTTTCAGCCGTCCTGAATGATAGGCCACAACTGCGATGGAAATGTTATTTGCGAGAAGAAGCAAAAATTTTAGAACAACAGGGAAAAGCAAAAGGACTTGAGATTTCCCAAGATCAAATTCTTGATGAGGGCACTTATGCTGACCTACAGGCTTAAGCTCTTTATGATAAACAAATCTTGTCCCTATGCCACAAAGCAGCCTTAAATGATTGGGACAGGATTCAATAACTTGGAAAACAAATTGAGTTATATACCAGGGTTAAATAGGGCCAGAGAGAACCCTTTAGTGACATTTTACAAAGATTAACTAAGGCTATACAAATAGTAACAGATCCAGAAACTAGATGAATACTTATTGAATCTCTGGCTTTTGAAAATGCCAATTTAGAATGCAAAAGATACTTGAGCCTTTAAAGTTTAGATCAGCACCATTGGATGAATGGATCCTACATACAATGAACATTGAGACATTTGAATATAATACTGAGGCTTGGGTAGGAGAAGCAATTTCCAAAAGTATGAGGAGACATCAAAATGCCAAATGTTTTAATTGTGGTAGAATAGGACATCTGAGAAGGGATTGTAGATAAGGATTTCCTGGAAATAATGTTTTCTCTGGGAATGGCAAAAATAAAAGGTTATCAATCTTATGGATTATATAGAATGTGTGGCAAAGGCCAGCATTGGACAAATGAATACAGATTAACAAAAGACAGACAAGGCAACCCGATACCATTGGGAAACTCCTTGGGGGGCATCTCATAGGCCCCCAAGTTGAAAGTAGTCCAGTAAATCCCAATCATTGTGGAGGATATGTCTTACCATGAAAATTTAAAAATCTAGTGCCTTCTGTAAGAAAAAACATATTGTTCTAGATGATGGAATAAACATGGAAGATGAATCAAAAATTCCAATAGGAAATAGGAAACATATATTCTGGCAGACTTCTATAAATAATCAAAGACCAAAGCTAAGAGTATATATAAATGGCATTGTAATTGTGGGTTTGATAGACATGGGTGCTGAAGTGGGTATCATTACTCCAGAATCTTGACATCCAAATTGGCCTCTTCAAGAAGCAGATGTTCAGTTTTTAGGAATTGGGAGCCTATCTCAAGTGACAAAAAGCATAAGATGTGTTGCATGCATAGAGTCAGAAGGACAGAGAAGAAGACTAAGGCCATATGTGGCTAATATTGCAGTGAATTTATGGGGTCGTGACCTGTTGCAGCAATGGAATACCCAGATTATCATTTCTGCAGTCCCAGAAACTTGTATTTCTGGGAAGGGTATTCTATGGTACTATACTCAAACATCACCAGCCATTCAAGCTATACAAGAACACAAAGCAACTAGCAAGCCTTTAGAGGTACCAATGGCCCTAACTTTAAAATGGTTAACTGAGAAACCATTAACAGTGGCCTTTAACAGAAGAGAAACTGCAGGCTTTAGCTGGTACAGAAGCAACTTGATGCTCATCATATTGAAGAATCAACCAGTCCTTGGAATTCTCCTGTATTTGTTGTTGAAATCTGGTAAATGATGACAGATCTAAGAGCTGTCAACAAGGTAATTCAGCTTATGCTTATGGGCCCTCTACAATCTGGAATTCCTCTGACTTCTCTATTACCAAAAGGATGGCCTCTTTAGTTATTTATTTAAAAGTTTGTTTCTCCACTATACCTTTACAAGAAAAGGACAGAGAAAAATTTGCCTTCATGGTGTCTACTTTACAATAATTCTCAGCCTACTAGGAGCTACCAATGGACCGTCCTCCCACAGGGAATGCTTAATAGTTTTACACTATGCCAATACTTTATAAGTCAGCCATGGGAAATACTATGTAAAAATTTCCTAAATATATAATTTACTATTACATGGATGACATTTTGCTATCTGATTCAAACATAGATACTTTAGAAAGAATGTTTGAAGACGTAAAGAAAGTTTTGCCAAAATGGGGATTGCCAATTACTCCTGAAAAAATGCAGAGAGGAAATTCTTTCAATTACCTAGGTTATAAAATAGGTTTACAGAAAATTAGAACTCAAAGGCATAAATTAAGAAAGACAGATTGTGGACCCTTAATGTCTTTCAAAGATTGTTAGGAGACATTTCCAGTCTATAGCCAACTGTTGGGAAACACCTGATCTAATAGTTTATTTAAACAAATCCTTAGATGGTGACAGAGACTTAATAAATAACCCTTTATTGTACTCAGTTCTGAGCTGCAACATTGCAAATGAGACTTTGGGTGATTGCCCAGGTAGCTTAAGCTATTGTGGGATTTCTTTTTAGCATCTGTCTTCATCAGACCATTATCACTATTGTGGAGAGCCTGGCTGTGTATAGGCAGACATGGTTCTGGCTACATCTTGATCAGAAGGCAACAGGAAGTGAACTTTGATACTGGGTGATATCTTGAGCTTAGGAAACCTCAGACCCTGTTCCCACAGTGACAGACTTTCTCCAACAGGCCATAACTAGTCCAACAAAGCCACACCTCCTAATAGTGCCACTCTCTATGAGTTTATGGGATTATGGGGGCCAATTGCATTCAAACTATCACAGGGAAGAAAGGG
This sequence comes from Myodes glareolus, assembly GCF_982192425.1. Taxonomy (NCBI): domain Eukaryota; kingdom Metazoa; phylum Chordata; class Mammalia; order Rodentia; family Cricetidae; genus Myodes; species Myodes glareolus. The sequence continues at coordinate 50,913,420 of NC_142045.1, forward strand.
CTTATTTTAGCTCTTAAATCTTATCACTTGGGGCCCTCAGGACAGGGACTCAAACTAGGAACCTAGAGGCAGAAACTGATGAAGAGGCAGAACTGATGGAGGAGTGCTGTCAACTGGCTTGCTTGCTTATGGCTTGCTCAACCTGCTTTCTTACATCATCCAAGACCAACAGCCCAGGGTTGGCACCACCCACAGTGAACTGAGCCCTCTCACATAAACCATCCATCAGGAAAATGCACCACAAGCTTCCTCATATGTGGTAGAGGCTTCCTCATAGTTGGTAGAGGCTTCCTCATATGTGGTAGAGGCTTCCTCATAGTTGGTAGAGGCTTCCTCATATGTGGTAGAGGCTTCCTCATAGTTGGTAGAGGCTTCCTCATATGTGGTAGAGGCTTCCTCATAGTTGGTAGAGGCTTCCTCATAGTTGGTAGAGGCTTCCTCATAGTTGGTAGAGGCTTCCTCATAGTTGGTAGAGGCTTCCTCATATGTGGTAGAGGCTTCCTCATAGTTGGTAGAGGCTTCCTCATAGTTGGTAGAGGCTTCCTCATAGTTGGTAGAGGCTTCCTCATAGTTGGTAGAGGCTTCCTCATATGTGGTAGAGGCTTCCTCATAGTTGGTAGAGGCTTCCTCATAGTTGGTAGAGGCTTCCTCATAGTTGGTAGAGGCATTTTCTCAATTGAGGTTCTCATTTTCAAAATGGCTCTAGCTTGGGTCATGTTGACACAAAACTAGCCAGCACAGGGGACAAAAATGATGCAAGATTGAGGGGTTTCTGAACTTTTTTTTCCTCCACAATGCAGACAGTCTCTCAGGCTAGGCAGCATGTGGTAGGGTTTCTATGAGGAGACCCTGGGAGACACTGTATGAAACTGTGATGCTTCGTTTTGGTGGTGATCCCAAGATGCTGAAGAGGCCAGAGCTGTGAGACATCTGTCATGGAGAGCTGCACACAGGGATTGAACCACTCTAAGACAGAAGTGTATGTTCCAGTCAGCAAAACTGGAGGGGGAGAGCTCCCGATCTCGTTGAAACTGAAGCCCCAGGTATGAGACCTGGAGTCACAGTGTTTAGTATTTGCTCTGCTGGGTTTTGGTCCAATATTTCTTTCCTATCCCTTTATTCCTCCCTTTTGGAATGGAATTCTTTAGTATGTGTCATTGTATTTTGGAGGTGTATAATTAAAAATATTTGCAAAGGGTTATAGTTAGGAGGTTGTTTTGAGTTTGAGTTCTGAGTTTCAGAGGACAGTTTTGAAAACGTTGAAAGCTATGCAGACTTGGAATACGTGTATTTTGCATCTGTGAGATGGCCACAAGCCTAAGGGGCCCATGAATGTGGAGGTTGGAGTGAGAAATGCCCCACCATGGCATCGTGTATTGGAATATTTTGTCCCCAGTTGGTGGACCGCTTGTGGAGACTGTGCAACCTGTAGAATGTGGAGCCTCACTAGAAGAAGTGTCACTGGGTATGGGGCTTTGGGGCTTGATAACCCTGCTTGACTCCCTGTTCTCTCTCTGCTTGTGATGTGTGGATGAGCTATGACTTTCTGCTTCAGAATTAACAGGCCAGCCTCACATTCCTCCTGCCATGTCTTCCCAGCCTTGATGGATGGCGTTTGCTCTGAAGTAGTAACCCCAAATAAACTTTCCTCCTCTAAGTTGCTTTGGGTCGTGTTCAGGAACATAAGCATGAACTACACCCTGGTAATCAAGGTTAACCTCATCACCCTTCCACACCTCTCTTCCTTAGGGGCAGTTGTTGAGTTGGGTCCAGCTCATCATCATTACGGGTCTAGGTTTGGCTTGAGTTGACACTGAGTGGTCCCCACATGAGAAAGGATGCCCAGATGAGGAGAGGATATGTGGAGGTGGGAAAATTGATCTGCCCCAAATGCTAACCCCTAACCACTTAGAGTTATTTCAATTTAAAAGGCGGAACTACATAACTTTACACATTCAGGTTTCAGTTTTATTAGCGACATGTGACAAGCAGCATTCACAGCGGATAGCTCAAATAACGGTGCCCACCTGGGGCAGTTCAGGTCACTGGCTTCACACTGGATAGCTCAAATAATGGTGCCCACCTCGGGAAGTCCAGGTCGCTGCCTTCACGCTGGATAGCTCAAATAATGGTGCCCACCTGGGGCAGTTCAGATCACTGGCTTCACATTGGATAGCTCAAATAACGGTGTCCATCTGGGGCAGTTCAGGTTACTGCCTTCACTTCTCCTCGCCAACTCTTTTGCTTGGGCATAGGTTATTCCCAGGCATGATGAACTAATCAAAAACTTGGTTTTCCAGAAGCTGTCAAGACACTGGCTTCAAGTTCTTGTCCGTACTGTCAAGACGGACTCGGCGTCCGTCTCGGCGGTAGAACTCTTGATGTTGAGGTAAAACTCTCTGTGATTAACTCATGTCCATAGCTGAGGCTACAATGGCAATCAGAGTGATCCTGGGAGTCTGGGGATGCTGTTGTAGGTGTTTCCCATTTCATTGTATACACTCAACTCTCTTCTTGAGGACCACAGTCTCCTCTCACAGGTCAGACAACACTAAAAGATCTGATCTCATGGAAGCTTCCCAACTGTCACTTTTCCTTGGCATATCCTTAACACCAGCTCTGTGTATGATAGGATGACATCACATGACTGTATTTAGAAATCTGTCTCTGTGTCTGCCAGATATGTGCAGCTGGGACAGTGTCTATCCTTCTCCAGGCTCGTCTCTTCTGCTGTAAGTTGGAGGCAATGATACATTTGTTATTATTTTGCTGTATTTATGTGTATTCAGAACTTACTACAGGCTACACATATCAAGGTCAGTTTTCTTTCACTAGTTTTTCCCTGTGGAAGAAATTTATTTATTGGCAAGTTACCCGAGGAAGAGTTTTAAAGGTTCGGGTTACAGTTTAAAAGGGACAGGACCTCTTTGGAAGACGCTCAAGACTTGTCCCCCAGATGGATGTCGCATGCCATTCAGGTTGATCCAAAAGGAAACACAAAAGGGAAGCTCCTTCCTAGCTGGGGTGTGATGGGTTGTCATGTTACCATTTCCTGGGGGGGGGACTCTTTATAATGAACAGAAGTTTCACTTTGTAAAGAAAGAATGACTCCTGGAAGTTGGGAGAAAATGCTATGTGGCAGCTCATTATTCTGGTAGCCAAGGAGAAAGTAGAAGGTGGGTCCAGCCTGGAAGAGATTGGATTTTCTGGGTGTGGCTGTGCACCTTTAGCCCCAGGAGAAATCCATCATTACTCGGACTGGGTCAGTCAACCGTTTCTACAGCAGTGGGAGCCGGGGTAGCAGCACATGTGAAGGCTGACTGTCCGTCTAGTGAGGACCTGGATACTGGAGGGGAGAATTGCTAGGAACCAAACTCAGGGTTTAATCCCTGCCAGGCAAGTGCTCTACTACTGAATACTCAGCCCTAGTCAGTTGTATATTTCTTTATTAATTACTGATAAGCAAAAGGAAACTCCAGAAGAAAGAACACGGGATTTCTAATCCAGGCACTTAAAGAGAAACTTGTGTGCATGCTAAAACTCTATGGCAAGAGCTATTTAGGGAGGACCACCCGCCCAGGGGCAGCACCATCATAATAGACTGGACCCTACCACATCCATCACTAATGAGGAAAACGCCCCACAAGCGTGCGTATGGTCCAGTCTTACAGAGGTAGTTTTTCAATCATGGCTCCATCTTCCTAGATGACTTTAGTTGTGTCAGGCTGACAAAGGAGTAACTAGCACAGTGTGTGTGAGTGGATGTGCGAGGCCAGAAGTCAACTGACAAACGTGTCCTCAAGTACCAAGTGTTTTCTGAGTCAGGGTTACTTGCTAAGCAGGAATTCATTGTTAGTTCAGAGTCCCAGGGATCTGCATGTCTCTCTCTGTTTCCCAATTTTGGGATTACAACTGTGTACCACTGTGCCCTGCTTTTCCATGTGGATTCTGGGGATCCAACTTAGTTCTTCTTGTTCATACCAGAAATACTTTACCAACTGAGCTAGCCTTCTAACTCAAAGCTTGGTCTTTGTGGGAACTCTCTCACTGATATAGAAACAACATTCATTTTTTAAGTCTTCTTTGATTATGGTCATCAATGATGCCCCAAGTTACAAGTAGACAATGAGTAAAGCTAAAAATAGAAGTTTTCATCTGACACCAAAAACCTCAAAAATTCTTCCCAAATCAGGGTGCATGCAATTTGCTTCTCCAGATAATTACATTAGCGACATGTTTTTATTATGTATTTTAAATCTTAAAAACAGATAGGTAGCCAATTGAAAGTGGTTTGTGTGTTACTGTTTGATTTATTTTTCTACTTTATAGCAATTTACTCCACAGTTCAAGGAGATTTGAGCTGAAGCTTTCAGAGACCCAGGAATCATAACAACCAGGGTGAAATTACATCCTGAAGGCTGTGCAAATAAGTAGTGTGATGTGATGTTATTTTGATCAGTTATTTAATGTGGGGCTTTTATTTACTGATGTGGCATTTTCTCTGTCCCTCTTTTTCTTTCCTTCTGTCTGCCCCTTTATACTTTCTCTCCTTTCATTTACTCCCTCCTTCTTCTCTCTTTTCCCTCAATGATCCTCTGGTTTATCCCTACTATGTGATTTATGGCTAACAGAATGAAATTTTGCACAGTATTTACTGAGTAGCTATGGTGTTCCATACCTGGCTCCAGATACTAAGAAGACAGTGGGTAGAAAATGTACAAAACTCTGTCCTTATGTGCCTTATTCTTGTTTGTATGTGTGTGCGTAGGTGCATGCTTGTGGATATGCTCATGTGGTATGTCCATAGCATGTGCACATGCTTGTGTGTGAGCCAGCATGTGAATGTAGGGGTCAATGTCCCATGTTCCCCCAGTCTCTCTCCACCTTGGTTTTTGAGACAGGCTTTTTCACTGAACCAAGAGCTCACTGATCCAGCTAGGTTGGCTGGCCAGTGGGCCCCTGGGATCCCCCCAACTCCTTAGTGCTAGAGTTGCAGGTCACACTGGACATCTGTGCACACATGTATACATGAACATGCACACAATTGTAACAAGAAACAAGTTCATTTAGAATGCATAGGTTGGGCCAAAAGGATGGCTTAGTTGGTGAGGGGGCTTGCTGCCAAGTCTGATGAGCTCAGTTCCACGAATTCACATAAACGTAGAGAAACTGATCCCCCCAGCCCCCCTCTCTGACCTTCACATGCATGGTGTGTAACATGGGCCCACATACATATACACTTGTATACACAAATAAATAAGTCAATGCAATAGGGTACATGATAAGAAAATAAACAAGAAAATCACCTAAGAGTGATTCCAAACAACTTTGTGTTTAAGTTTTTTTTATTATAGTTATTTTAAATGTCATCTAAAAATCTTAAAATCTTCAATTAATATGTTTCCAAATGAACATGTGTACAGTTAGATGGTCATGGTTATGTCTGACTGTCAATATACTGAGACATTGTTATTCATCATGAATGGATAAATTTATAATTTAGTCTAGTTTTGAAGATGCAGATGAATGGAGTGAACACCCTTTTATCAACTGGCTAATGCCTGCAGGCCAGAAGAGGGCACCATATCTCACTACAGATGGCTGTGAGTCACCTTGTGTTTGCTGGGAATTGAACTCAGGACCTTTGGAAGAACAAGCAGTGCTCTTAACTACTGAGCCATCTCTCCAGCCTCAACTGGCTAATGTTGAATTATTTTGTTAGGATGAGCAGCAGGCTAGTTGTGGGCTTAAAGGCTATTTTTGCTTTTTAAGATTTTCTAATGCACATTTCCAAAAGGCACTCTGGCTATTTGTGACTGTTTACATCACTATAAGAAGCACATGAGTTATGAAGCATCCCAGACTCAAAGGTTGTTCGGGCAAGTTTAAAAATATTTCTCAACTTGGTAGAAAAAGTGGTGTCTCAGTTTTTCAATGACATTCCATTCCTTTTGGGAAGGGTCATGCCTTCTCAGGTTGCTTCAATGCCTTATGTTTTTTTTTTTTCCTTCAGCAAATTGTCTATTTATTCTTTTTGACTTTTTTCTGTTTAAGTGATTTTTTTTTGGTTGGGTTTTGAATACTGGGGATATTATCTGCCAAATCTACCTACCTACCATCTATCTATCTGTCTGTCTGTCTGCCTGCCTGCCTATCTATCTATCTATCTATCTATCTATCTATCTATCTATCTATCTATCTATCTTATTAACTGCCAAATCTACCTACCTACCATCACCTTCAGCGTGGGGGCCATTATGATGAGCAAGTACCTGGTGGAGAAAGGGGAGAGAAAAAGAGGCAGAACGGTTCATGTGCCGTGATAAGAGGCAGATCTGAAGAGGCATTGAGGAATGGGCTGATGTTGGACTCCTGCTCACCAGGCCATTTTGGTATCTGAGGTCGGTGCCCTGCCATGCTGCTGCTGGTGCCATGTTGGTCTGGGTGACTTGTGCTGCCACCCAGGGATATGATGACATTCAGGCCTGAGCTGCTGCTGGAAAGGAGATGGGTGGGTGGTGGGCATGTCTGGGTCCAAGGCCCTGCAGCAGCCAGGGTCCATGACTGCAGTAATGACTGAAGGCCATGCAGATGACTGGAATCTGGTCAGACACCTGAGTCCATGTTGGTGTCCAAGAGCCTGCTGCCACAGGGGCCATGCCCATCTGAGTGACCTGGGCCATGGTGACATCTAGGACTGCTACCGAGGCATGCCTGGGACCATGCCTGGGACTATGTCTGGTGCCATGGGTCTATGGTCCTATCACAGCCAGTGTCTGTGTTGATGCCTGTTGCTCATGTTATTATCTGGTCAGATACCTGAGACCATTTTGGTTTCTAAGGATCTTTCTGCCACTGGGGCCATACTGATCTGGGTGGCCTGTGCTACCACCAGGACCATGGCAGCATCCTGCTGCCACCGGGGTCTGTGATGATGTCCATGGCCCGTGTAGCAGATGTATGTTGAAATCTGAGGGCTTCCCCACACTGGCTCTGGGAAAGTTGGCCCTGCCCCTCGCTGGTCACTGCAGCAGGAGAGTTGACGCCACCTCCCTCCTCATGGGAGAGCTGGCTCTCGCACTAATTAATTTTTTTGGGAGGAGGAGGCTGCAGGGGCGAGAGGAAGATATGGGGTACTGGGAGGTGAGTGGGATTGGGGTGCATGATGTGAAATTCCCAAAGAATCAATAAAGAATTATGTTATAAAAAGAAAGCTTTGTTTTCCTTATTTTATGGTTTCACTTAAATCATTGATCTGTATGAATTCATCTGTATTTATGTTTTGAAATGGAACTTTAACTACATAACCTCAGGTGTATGTTGTTTGCATATGTGTGGGGTCCTCATCTTTGGTGGGATGCTCATCCTGTGTGGGGTGCTCGTCCTGGTTGGGATGTACATCTTGTGTGAGGTGCATACCCTGTGTGGGGTGCATACCCTGTGTGGGGTGCTCATCCTGTGTGAGGTGCTCATCCTGTGCAGGGCGCTCATCCTGTGTGGGGTGGATACCCTGTGTGGGGTGCTCATCTGTGTGGGGTGCTCATCCTATGTGGGGTGCTCATCCTATGTGGGGTGCTCATCCTGTGCAAGGTGCTCATCCTATGTGGGGTGCTCAACCTATGTGGGGTGCTCATCTGTGTGGGGTGCTCATCCTATGTGGGGTGCTCATCCTATGTGGGGTGCTCATCCTGTGCAGGGTGCTCATCTTATGTGGGGTGCTCATCCTGTGCAGGGTGCTCAACCTATGTGGGGTGCTCACCTGTGCGGAGTGCTCATCCTGTGTGGGGTAGATACCCTGTGTGGGCACACATTATGTGTGGGGTACACAGAGGCCAGATGATAATATCAGGCTTCATCCTGAGAAGTGCTTCCGTTTCCTTGGAGACAGGGCTTCTGTCTCTGACCTGGGGTTCTCCATTTAGGCTGTCTTTCGGTGAGCACCCGGGGGTCTCCTGCCTGGACCTCCTTGGTACTGGATTAGAAGCTTGTATTGCCACATCCGACTCTCTGTGTGAGTCTGGGGATTAAATGCAGGCCCCAGCCTTCTCTCCAGCCCAGCCACATTATCTTTGCATCTTTGGTCCAGTTGTCAGCTAACTATAGTGATGATATGTGTGTGAGAGTTGGATTTTCCCCTCCAGATGAACGCTTATCTTTGATCCAACTGTTTTCTTAGGCTTGTAGCTATAGCACTTGTGATGCAGAGGAGGAGAACTAAGAGTTCAAGGTCATCCTCAGTTACCTATGGAATTCAAGGTCATCCTCAGCTACATGTGGAGTTCAAGGTTAGTGTGAACTGCAATAGATTGCATTTCAAGAAGCCAAATACAGAACCCAACCAAAATGAGAACAAGTAAGAAGTTCATTGTATTACAAGGTTCTCTAGAGGAACAAGAGTGATATAATGTGCATATATATATTCTTATATATAAAAATTCCTTTTATATAAATATATATGGAATTTATTGGGTACCCTGTATATATTGTCTTCACTTGGGGTTTTATTATTGTGACGTGACACCATGACCGTGGCACCTCTTATAAAGGAAAACATTTAATTGAGGTAGCAGCTTATAACTTCAGAGGTTTATTCCATTATCATCATGGTAGGGAGCATGACGGCGTGCATGCAGACATGGTGTTGGAGAAGCAGCTACTACATGTTGATATACAGGCAACAGAAAGTAGACTGAGACACTGGGCATGACTTGAGCATATATGAGACCTCAAAACCACAGTGACACACTTCTTTCAACAAGACCACACGTACTCCATCAAGGTCACATTTTCTAATAGTGTCACTACCTTTGGGGGTCATTTTTCTTTCAACATACACACACACACACACACACACACACACACACTCACACCCCTATATAGTATTCTATATGATACATATTCTATATGATACATACATATATAATTCATATTATATACATTATATATACGTACACACAAACATATATGGAATTTATTAGAATGGCTTACAGGCTGTGGTCCTTCTAGTCCAAAAATGACTGTCTACCAACAGAAGGTCCAAGATTCAGTAGTTATGTCGTTTATGAAGCTGGATGCTTCAATTGATCTTCAGTAGATGCTAGAATTTTAAAGAAGTAGGCTCCAGTGCTGGTAAAGGGATGGACTTGCCAGTGAGAGGAGAGCAAGCAGGCAAGAAAGCAAGCTTCCTTCTTCCGTGTTCTTTATGTAGGCTGCCAGCAGAGGGCATGCCCCAGATTAAAAGTGTATATTCCCACCTCAAAAAGATTTGGATCCCAGTTCAAAAGATCCAAATTAAAAATGGATTTCCCCACTTCACATGATTTAATTAAAAAAAAAAAACAACCTCTCACAAGTGTACTACCCACTTGGTTTTAATTAATTCCAGATGTAGTCACACTGACAGCTAAGAATAGCCATCACACTCAAGTTTGTCAAAGGGTAGGTGTGTTTCTGGACTTGCCTTGTGTGGTTCCGTGTGTTTTCCGGTACCTGTGTACCAAGCAATTGCTGTACTCCTATTCTAGATAGAGCAGTTCCCTGCATTCTTTTTCCTTTAAATTAGCTCTTGAAGACATTTTCAGTTTATTGACTTATGCTTTAAGAAGAAATTTAGAACTATTTGTCAAGCTCCCTCAAACTGTTTTTACAATCTGATGAGCATCTCATTAGCTATATAAATTGACGATGACTTTTTTACAAAAGCATATTTTTTAGACAAATATGGTCTTTCTGTAGTTGATAAAATCTTGGATGCCTTTGGCTATGTTATCACTTTGATCTTAAAGGGTCTATGTATTTCAATTTTCTCTTTTACCACAGAGAAAGGATTTTATATGTTGTAACTAGCTACTGTTGACACTAAATAGAAATAATGGATTTTTTTGGTTATGGATCATATTGGTTGGACACCTTCAATGTTTGCTCATCAAGTCTTTTTGTAATAGATGAGATGTTTTGGAGGGAGCATACATCCTGTGACCCAGGAAACCGAGAAGGGGGGGTCACAAACCGGTCTCTTACCAAGCTTTACAGTCTTGCCATTACAGAAGTTAGGTTTTCCTCGCAGATACTAATACACACTAGCCGGACAACTGGACAACCACAAAGGACACTTTAATACAGTGCAGAGGATCATCCCTTGGTATGGCTCAGAATGGTTCGTGGCTCATTCTAAGGTGTTCTCATTCTTTGTTTTGAGACAGCTGGGAACTAAAATTAGCAATGAAATATTTGCTTCGGGAGCAGACAGATCAATTGTTTTAGAGTTCATAAATTATATTTGAGATATAGTAGAATTTGATGAGTTTTCTCAAGTTCTATGCCAAGGACAAAGACTTCTTTAAGGTCCAGAGTGTGGAAGCCTACTTGAACCATTTCATTCTCTGAGCCTGTGCTTTACTCTACTCCCCAAAGTTAGTTTCTGTGCACAGCATCTTTTTGCTGGTCACTGATTTTTTTTTTACTTTTTTTCAGTTTTTCTGTCTCAGCCTCATGGGAGCTGGGGTTACAGGCATGCGCCATCAAGCCTGGCTTGGTCGCTAACTTTTTACTTTGAATGACTTCTTACTACTGCATGTTTTTAGAAGAATAAGTCTTTTTGTAGAGACAGAGAACTTTATCTCCTCCCACCGTGTGCAGAAGATGCTTTTAATTTTTTTTCTGATTTCCAAGTTTAGTGTGAATCTGTATGAAAGTCACACATGAACATCTTTGCCCATGGTTTCTAGAGGCATGATGAGAAAAACATCATAGCTACCGCCATGATGACTTGCATAGTGGTTTTTTTTCGTTAAAGTTATTAAATATTTTAAGGGGAAATTAAAGGATACATTTCTTGAGATAATGGAGACATTGTAAAGTTTGGAAAGATATGGAATCAAAGTTTGGACATAGCTTTGGCAATTCTCTACCACAACCCACACCAGCACCAAATTTGTGAAAATTTAAACGGCAGGTGAGAGGTGCCCTAGAGAAGCAAAGCTCTGCCCGTTCTTGAGAATAGTTTGGACAATGAGAGAAGGGTTCTGCTCCTCTCTGTGTCTCAAGAGAGTGGGTTGTTGCGTCCCCTGAACCAGAAAGGGAGAATTAAGACCTTTATTAAAAAACCAAGTAGATAATCACTTTTCCCCAACTTAATAAATAACAATTGCCTCGTGGCGGTTTGGTTCTTCATGACACACTGGAGTGAGTCCATTGGGTGTTATCTGAATGCTTGCCAGGAAACTGTCTCACGTAGTTTGCTTAAGTTGAAAGAGCACACAAAACTTCCACTGCACTGGATGTGAATACAGATTAAAGGAGGATCCAGACAGTAAAACAACATGTTGAGCAGGTAATCCCTCCTTTCAATGGAGGAAACTACTTCAGACATCAAGGGGTGGATAGAGATAGCGAGGGCTGCATTACAGTCACTAGCAAAGGTTTGGTCAGGAAGAGACACAATGACAACAACAAAATTACAAGTCTATGAGACGCTTGTCTGGAGCTGCCTTCTTTACAACTCCGAAAACTGGACAATGAAACGCTCCTCAGAACAGCGGCTGAATGTGTTTGAGATGGCATGTCTCAGGAGGATTCTAGTGTCACAGGAAGAGACAGGCTGCACAGTGATGACATTAAGATACATCTCCACCTACAGAAGGAAGTAAACTACAGGATATGGTAATAGTGCTTGAGATATTTTGGTCATGTTGTGGGAATGAATGACAGCAGATACCCAAAGATGCTTGGAGGAGTGCACGGGATAAGGTGAAGAGGAAGCCTCCTCATCCCCCCAAAACTCCGGAGAGATAGCATAAAGAGAGATTATAGAACCTTGGGTATGACAATAACACAAGCATCTAGAATTTCCCGGGATAGGAACAATTGGAGAACCTCCATAAACAGGCTGCCCATGCAAGCTCAAGCATTGCCGGGGCATACATGATGTTGATAATGATGATCAGGTAATCTCCTATCAGCAAGGACTGACTGGCCTGCATGGGAACATCTCCTCATTCCTGTTGTTGGTATGTTTGCTGTTGCTCCTCTGCTCACTGCTTTGCAATTTACAGACTGTGCATACTATGCTGTAGAACTCCACACCCCGATGTTCATGCTGTGCTATAGAACTTCACACCTCGATGTGCATGCCGTGCTGTAGAACTCCACACCTCGATGTGCATGCCGTGCTGTAAAACTCCACACCCAGATGTGCATGCTGTGCTGTAGAACTCCACATCTGATGTGCATGCTGTGCTGTAGAACTCCACATCCGATGTGCATGCTGTGCTGTAGAACTCCACACCCAGATGTGCATGCCGTGCTGTAGAACTGCACATCCAGATGTGCATGCCGTGCTGTAGAACTGTACATCCAGATGTGCATGCCGTGCTGTAGAACTCCACATCCGATGTGCATGCCGTGCTGTAGAACTGTACATCCAGATGTGCATGCTGTTCTGTAGAACTGTACATCCAGATGTGCATGCCATTCTGTAGAACTCCACATTCAATGTACATGCCGTGCTGTAGAAGTGTACATCCAGTTGTGCATGCTGTGCTGTAGAACTGTACATCCAGATGTGCATGCTGTAGAACTCCACATCCTGATGTGGGCTGGTGTTCTTATGATTGCCGTCCTAACAAAGAAGTTTTAGAAGTTTCTGTCTTCCATGAATGCGAGCCTTCTTCGAGCTGATGCCTTGTGTGTGTGTCCCTCTCTTCAAGTCCTTCAATGCTGTCATAAATCATTTGGTTATATGATCTGCACAAGATGACAGCAGCCACATTGATGAGTCTCAGGAGAGCTATGAAATTTGTCCTAGCAACCACTCCAGGACCAGAAGAGGAAAACTGTTTTTGAATTAATGAAGTCAGTCTTCTAAATAGGTCTAATGGTTTTCATCACTGGGAGAGGCTATCAGCAGAGGCCGGGGTATAAAGAACAAATAGTAAATGCCAGAGCACACCTGACCAGAAAAGAAACACAGAGGCAGCAGTAATGAAGGAAGGGACCATGGTAGTCAACTGTTCGGACCCAGTTGAGGGCTAGGTGATCATGTTCACAAGAACTTGGAAGGGTCCACTGACTGTTGGGATGAACCTTTCACAAATGGCCCTCAAAAAGCAGTTCCAGGAGAGCAAGCAGAGAAAGGTCTGACTGTGAAGGCAGAGAAAGGCGAGAGCAGTGGTATGCAGTGGTTAGCACAAGTGTCTACAGCTAACTAGCCTGGGCCAATAACTAGCTATGCATTCTGCTTTGTACTAGTTTTGACGAGTCACCTGATTTTTTAATAGCTGTCCTGTGCCCACAGAAGAATAGACTAGAATAACTCATAATGTGCAGAAACATAGCATAGTCCTGGATCTCCAAAAGCAGACGATAAACATTTAGCACCAAGAAGAGGTAAGTGCAATATATATATATATATATATATATATATATATATATATATATATATATATATTAGAGTTAAATTTTAATTATTCAAATATTTTGGAAGAGGAAACATTGAAGAACAAAAAAAAAATCTGAGGAAGTTCATAGACTAATCAAGATATAAGTGTAGATGGAAATCATAGTACAAAAGGGCAGGAAAAATGGTGGTCCCTGTCCCGTGCTACCTTCTCGCCAGCAAGAATGACGCGGGGCACTTAGGATTCTTCTGCAGTAAAGCTTTAATGCGTCTTGAGAGGGAGAGCATCAGCTTCCAAAGCGGAGACCCAGAATGAGGGGAACCCAGCCCTTATAAAGGAAACAGTCCTCGCTTCTGATGTGTCACTCTTGGATTGGTCCGCTGCCCATTATCCCAGATGATGCCTCGGAAGTAGGCAGGGACGCAGCAGTAGAGAGTTACCAAGCACGTGCGCTGGGATTAAAGGCGTGTGCTACAACACCTTGAACTCACAGAGATCTACCTGTCTCTGCCTCCCAGGCATTGGGACCAAAGGCGTGTACTACCACACCTTGAGGTCACAGAGGTCAATCTCTACCTTTGTCCCTTGAAGCAATGGAGAATGTGGTTGCGGCCCTCCACAGGTCCCTGAGGTGCAGGGGGAGAGAGGGTCCTGCCAGGTCTGTCTCTTTAGACAGAGTACAAGGAAGGGGATGAACTTGCTAGATCACCAATCTTTGGAGTGAAAAATCTGAGGTAAGTTTATTTATGTATGTCTTTGAGAGAGTGTGTGTATGTGCATGTCTGCATGCCTGGATGCATACATACGGAGGTCAGAGACCAACATGTGGGAATCCATTTTTCCATACCATGTAGGTTCTGGGGATTGAACTCAGGCCGTCAGACTTGGCAAGTGCCTTTACCAGCTGTGTCATCTCGCCATCCCTAAGTCATTTTTTAAGAGAGTGTGGAGTGAGATACTAAGTGATTACATAGTTGCTATGGAAAAATCAATAGAAGGTAAGCACAGGGTAAGGCGACAACTTGCTCTTGTTGTTGGTGGGTGTGTATCTAAAAACAAAGTGAGGAGCTTAAGTGTTATATGGAGCGTGGGGCCCTTTATTCTGGCGGCCCTGACTAGCTTAGCCCCGAAATAATCACACAGAAATTGTATTAATTAAATCACTGCCTGGTCCATTAGCTTTAGCTTCTTATTGGCTAACCCTCACATCTTGATTAACCTATTTCTATTAAATCTGTGTATCACCACGTGACTGTGGCTTACCAGCAAAATTCTAACCTATGTCTGTCCCAGGTAGGAGACCCATTGCATCTGCCACACAACCCTTCTTCCCAGCATTCAGTTTGGTCTACTCCACCTATCTAAGTTCTGCTCTATCAAAAGGCCAAGGCAGTTTCTTTATTCAACCAATGAAAGTAACACATAGACAGAAGAACCTCCTATACCAGTTAAGTTAGTACTGGCCATGCTCCTGGGTCCGACAAAAGCTGCAAAGGTGGTAGACATGGGGGTGTCTTGGGTTGGGGCTGGTAACAAGGTCCAGGAGAGGGATCAGAGAAGAGCAGTTGTGAGAGGAGGGTGGATGATTGGGATGACCAGGGAGTGAGCCAGACAGTGTTGGAACTGACGTGCTAGACACAGAGAGGGGAAGTGTAGATGGTGCAGTGTAGGCAGAGATTGTAATAGATTGTTCAAGAACATTGTTTTTTTTTTTTTTTTTTTGCACTTTCCTCCAGTTTATGGTAATATTCTGGGGTTTGAGGGGCAATATCTTCCTGAATGAAATAGGTAAGATTTCCAAAGAAAACCTGGGGAAGTTTTTCTAAAAAAATGAAAGAAGCTTGAGACTGTTCCCCCTCTGATAAAAACTGAAGGGTCCCCAAAGGTCATTCCATTTTTTGGCTAAAAGCCCTGCCCCTGAATACAGACTCCAGGGTCAGAAAGCCAGGGAATTCAAAACAATTAAAGTGTAGCTCATTGTATGGGTGCCCCTCTTCCCAGGTGACCCCATAAAGAGCATGCATCTGGTGAATGGCGTGAACAAACACCAACTCTGAAATTAAGGCTTTCTGAAGATGATTGATTGGTTAACAGAGTTTATGACTTACACATACATAAATGATTTCTGAGTTTATTAAAAAATAGCCCTCTTAGTAAGAAGTATCACTACAATTTCAAGCATGCTTTTCCTTTTTATAATCCAATGGGAGGCATGTTGGGTTCTCACCACTTTTAAAACAAACCACCAGAGGCCTGGCAGCTGTCCTAGGTTGCTTTCTATGCTGTGACAAAACATTCTGACCAAAAGCAATGTGGAGAGGAGAGGAAAGGGTTATTTGGCTTAACACCCTGTTCATAGACCATCATAAAGGGAAGTCAGGACAGGAACTCAAGGCAGGAACCTACAGGCAGGAGCTGAAGCCGAGACCTCGAAGGAGCATGGTTCACTGCCCTGTTCTTTGTGGATTGGCTGTTCAGCCTGCTCCTGCTTTCCCTCATTCCCAGGACCATGTGCAGAGGGTGACACCACCTCCAGAGGCTAGGCTTTCCCACATCAATTATTAATTAAAAAAATGCCCTACAGACTTGTCTACAGGCAATCTGATGGAGATGTTCTATCAGTTGAGGGTCCCTCTTCCAAGATGACCCCAGTTCATGTCAACTTCATAAAAAAAAACTAACCAGCACAGAGATCTACAACACCACCAATGGGTTAATTAATTATAAAAGGCTTCATTTACATATCATTTAAAACAATCAATTTGCATTGTCAATTCTCACAGCAAAGAAATGAATGAGAAAAAAAAGAATTAGGTTGTCCAGAATCATGTTGCCAATCTCCACATTCCACAGAACAGAAAAATGCAGGTTACATCCACTGCCAAGACAAGCATGCTGCCCATTCTCGTAAATAACATTTGTTAGAACACAGCTATGCTCCTATACTTATATACTGCCTGTGGCTGCTCTTTCACATCAGTGGCCAGGCTGAGCTGTCCTGACAGAGAGCATATGGTCTACATAGTCTAGAACAGTTACACTTTGTTTCTACAAAGACTACTACGGCTGGCTGTGAAAGCTGTATCACAATCAACTTGTGGGACCCTGACCTCAGGTGATGAAACATTACCACACAGATAGTGGATTTCATTATGATATTCATGTGTATGTATTCCATTGCACCTAACTTCATGTCTCATTTCTCTCTCTCATGGTCACCCATTTCTCTGTTAGGGTCCCCATTCATTACCCCAAATGATCCCACTTCTGTTTGCAACACCCCCCCCCCCACACAGAACACACACCCATACACGTTTAAGCTCTCGTTAACTACAGATAGTATAAAACATGAAATATTTGTCCAAGGTCAGCTCATGCTTTAAATTTAGATTCATTTTATTTTTATTTGTGTGTTTGTGTGCATCTTTTTCTCTGTGTGTGTATGTTCATGTGTGTGGGGTTCTGGGTGTTGGATTACTTGGAGCTGAACGTTGTGAGGGGCACAGTGTAGGTTCTGGGAGCTGAACTTGAGTCCTCTGCCAGGGACACAAGCACTTTTAACTGCTGGGTCCTCTCTCAGCCCCACACTTAACAGTATATATAATCTAGTTCCATCCATATTCCTGCAAATGACATAATTTCTTCTTTTCTTTTTAAATGACTGAATACAGATCCATTGCATCTCCATGCCTCATTTCCTTGGCTCATTCTTTTGCCAATGGGCCTGTAGGCTGAGTCCACCACTGGGCTCTTATTAGTAACACAGCAATAGACATGAACGTGTGGCATCTCTGTGGCTTGACGATCAGATTCCATTAGGTGTATACATGAGAGTGGTGGAGCCGCACCGTACTGCAGCCGTGACTTTAGTTTTTGTGAATCGCCGCACTGCTTTCTGTAGTTGGTGGGCTGACTTGTACTTAATTTCCATTCTCACCAACAGTGTATATAACGGTCTCTTCTCTGTGGATCCTCACCCAGATGTGTTAAAAATAACGTGGATCTGTTGTCTTGTTGACTTGGAGGCTAGAAGTTTAAAGTGGGCTCCCCTGAGCTAACATGAAGGTGTGGATGGCAAACGCATTGCCTCTGAAGCCTGAAGAGAAGGACTGTGTTTGTCACCACAGCTTCTGAAAGCTGTCATTGTCCCTTGGCTCAGTGTCCTCCCACCTTTGTGCTGTGCTGAGGATTAGACTCACTCATTCGAGACAAGTACTCAGCCACTGACCCGAGCATCCCAGTTCCTTCTCTGTGTTGCAAACCAGTAACACCATCTCTTCAATCCTTCCCCTATGACTCTGACATTGTTGTCCCATCTTCTCTGACTCTGAACTTGAAGTCACCTGGTCCCCTTGCCATAGTACCGGATAACCAAAGACCCATAACTAAAGGCACCTGGAAAATAAGGCAGCATGCTAACAGGCTGTGAAGATCGGACTGTGGACCATTTTGGACCCTTGCTTGGTATAGCACAGAAGGTGTTCTGACTCCGTTTCATGGAAGACGACTCAGAGAATGAGCAACAGGACGAGAATCAGACCTCAGGGTTTTATGGAGGAACCAGACCCTCTCAGTTTTTGATGAACTCACACCCACTTCTCTAGACATAGGAGATGTTTCTGATTTTTATACAATATATCCAAATGGTGTTTGAAAATGCACATGTATTTTAAATTCCTGTAGTCACTGGGTGGGACCGATTACCACACATTTGATATCTTCAAACACTACACATTAATTCTCTTTGGAGTATGAAGTCCAGATTTGGAGTCCAGAAATTCAGAATTGTATATTGTGAGTCAAAGCAAGAGTGCCCATGGTGGTACTGAATTCCCATGAAGTCCATATGGAGAATCTCTAGGGACACAAGTATCATGGGTCTATGACCACCTTATCCATTGATGCTTCTGTCTTCTCTGCACATCCTTTCTCTGTTGTCTGTCCTGCTGATGTCTGTCTGTCTTAGGGTTTCTATTGCTAGGACAAAATACTGTGACCAGAATCAACTTGTGGAGGGAAGGGTTTATTTCATTTTATACTTCAATGTAACAGTCTATCACTGAGGAAATGTGGGGCAGGAACTCAAACAAACAGGATGGCAAAATGGAGGTAGGAGTCGATGCAGAGACTATGGGGGAGTGCTGCTTACTGGCTTTCTCAGTCTCCTTATAGCACCCAGGACCACTGGCCCATGGGTGACACCACCCAGAGTGAGCTGGGCCCCTCCACATCAACAGTAAATCAAGAAAATGCAGGCACCATAGGCTTGCCCACAGGCCAGTATAGTTGGGAGCATTTTCTCAGTTGAAGTTCCCTATTCCAAAGTGACTCTAACTTGTATCTAGGTGACATCAATCTATCCAGCCCACTGTTTGTTGTTTATGAATTAACTGATACGATCATAAGGAATGGCAAATCCAAAATCCATAGGGTAGGTCAGCAGGCTAGAGACCTAGGCAGTGTTGATGCTGTTGTCGTGAGACGGATTCTCACTAGGAAACCTTGTTTCTGCTTTGAAAGTGGATTGAATCAAGCCTATCCACATTATTGTGGATAATGTACCTAACATCAACTATGTATGTTAACTACAACATAAAATGCTTTGACAACAACACCCAAGTTAGCATGTCATAAAACAGTCATTGGTGACAGCCAATCTAACTTGACACATGTGTGTAATAGGACACATATCTTTGGCGGCACTATTTAGCCTGTTACATCATATTTGTGTGTGGTAGGGCTAGTGTCTATGTGTTCAGATGGGTGTTTGTGTGTGTGGCCATCTACTGGAGCATGGTCAGCCTACCAGGAGCCACACCCTTAAAGAAAAATGACTTTCATCTAGTATGATGACTCACACCTTTAATTCCGGACAGAGGTAGTAGATTTCTGAGTTCAAGGATAGCATGGTCTATATAGCTAGTTCCAGGACATCCAGAACTCTATAACAGAGACCATATCTTAAAAAGCCAATAAGGTAAAAACATGAAACAGAGAAGCAAAAGCCAAAACACTGACTTATCTTTCCCAGAAATCATCGGTATTCATATTTCCTCGATTAGGGGTGGGAGCTTGTGAGCCCCTCCCCCTCCTATGCTGGAACATTCATTGACTTGACTTACATAGTGTAACAGGAGAGCGGGGATCCCTTTGTTCTGTCCTGGCCACTCCACTAGCTTACACCAAACTAATCACACAGAAATTGTATTAATTAAATCACTGCCTGACCCATTATCTCTAGTCTCTTATTGGTTAACTCTCACATCTTGATTGAACCCATTTCTAGTAATCTGTATATCACCATGAGGTCGTGGCCTACTGGGTAAGATTCAGCATGTCTGACCTGGCAGGTCCATGGTGGCTCTTCATCTGCCCTTCTTTCCAGCATTCAGTTCTGTTTACTCCGCCTACCTAAGTGCTACCCTATCAAAAGACCAAGGCAGTTTCTTTATTCAACCAATGAAA
Source organism: Myodes glareolus (assembly GCF_982192425.1). Classification (NCBI taxonomy): domain Eukaryota; kingdom Metazoa; phylum Chordata; class Mammalia; order Rodentia; family Cricetidae; genus Myodes; species Myodes glareolus. Next base: position 50,933,282 of record NC_142045.1, read on the forward strand.
GCAACACATAGACAGAAGAACCTCCTACACCAGTGTAGGTCATGTGGAACCGCAGTTTCCATGAGTTCATGTCATGTACAGAGGACATTATTTTGCTCCAGTCCCCCATGATCCTTGGCTCCTACAGTTTTCTATAGTGGTCCCCTTCTTACATCTTCTTCAATGCTCCCTGAGCCTTGGTGATAGGGTGTGGTATAGATTTCCCATTTGTGGATGAGTATTCTGTAGAAATACATTCTTTGCATTTTGGCCATTTGCTAGTTTCTGCATTAACTATCATTGCCTATCACACACACACACACGCACACACACACACACACACACACACACACACACACAAAGTTCTCTGATAGGTCTGAAAAGTGTGCCAATCTGCATATAGATACAAATTTCAAAGACGGTCTGACACTATCAAAACAGCAGGAGTGGGTTTACCTCTGGGACCCACAGACTCTCCAACTGTGGCCTGTTGGCCAGATTTACAGTTCCAGGCATGAATTTCCATCTGCCTTAGATTCAGACCGGAAGATTATCTCTGCAACACCTTTGCCACTAATGTGTTCATGGGCAAATCTTGCCTTCGCTTTATTTGTTGAGACAGGGGATTAAAAACTGAGCCCGAGCTTTTAAATTGGCCAGGCTGGTTGATTCCCAAAGATCCTCCTGTATCTGCCCCACACTACTGGGATTAAAGAGACACTGACATCAACTGCCTTTTGCATGGGTGCTGGGAATCTGAGCTCAGATTGTCTCACTTGAATAGCAAGCATTTTACCAACTGACCTGTCTCCACTGCTCAGTTAGAACACTTTTAAAAAGTAGGATAATGACTGGGGAGATAGCTCTGTGGTTCAGAGTGCTTGCTGCTTTATCAAAGGACAGGACTTTGGTTCCTAGGGCTTACACTGGCTGGTTCACAGGTGCCTATAACTCTAGCTCTAAGGGGTCCTAACTCTTCTTCTGGACTCTGTAGATATTCACACATGTGTACCTACACACACATGCAGACACAGGAATATCAATAAGTAAAAAAAAATTAAGATTTGGATGTCATAGAGCAATAAAGAGAAGTAAGAGCTTCTTCTCTCCTTTGGTTCCCATTCTAGTCTTTTTCTAAGAAGCAAATGCTGCTAACTGATGTTTTTATTTCAGGTTTCCCCCCTCATATTTCTGCATCATCCATATTCCTACCTTCACATGATATGCATATGTGTGTGTATCCATTTTATACGCATATATTTGTTATAACATATGACATATATACGGTAAGACTTGATTTGCCTTTAAGAGTTATGTACAAATGTTTCTTTCCACGTTTGAATGCATGGGTCTATTTCAGTGCTTTAGCATTTGCATAAGAATCAAGGTTTCTATGCATCAAAGTAGAGCTAACCCCCTTCCTCAGTGGTAGACCCTGACTTTCATTTTCTCTGATTATGAACCTTGTCTCAATGCACTGTCCTTTGCTATACATGTGAGCATAATTATTTCACTAAGTGGCATATATATTTTTAAAATTTTTTATAATTTATTTATGTATTTATGTATGTGCATCTCTGTATGAGCAGGCAGGTACATGCAGATACCTGCAGATGTTAGAAGAGGGTGTTGGGCCTCCAGGAGCTGGCATTACAAGTGGTTGTGGGCTGCCTAAGGTGGTTCTGGGAACCAAGCTTTGGTCTTCTGAAATGGCACTTTTAACCTCTGAGACATCTTCCCAGGTTCACTCAAGGGCATCTTTAGAAGTAGAATTGTCATGTCCATGAATTCACACTTTAACCTTTGAGGGTACTCAGAAAGTGTGCTCTGGAAAGGCTACACCACACTATTTCCACAAACAAGAAAGGAGAATCCATTTTTATCACCCTTACTCACAGCAGGAATCATGTAGAGTTAACACTTTGTACCATAATGGGATAGAGGAATGGCAGGTCACCAACACTTAGCTGTCATCACAGACATTATTAAATATCTTCTGAAATATTTACTGACTATATGTATATATATATATATATATATATATATATTTACACAATACACACACACACACACATATATATTTACTTTTCCATCAATTACTGATGCCTTTTGTTTGCTGATTCTTGATCAGTGCATCATTCTCTTACTGTTTTTGAGTATTCACTTAGGACGTGTATAGTTGATTTTTGTGCCGTATGAACTACAAATATCCATATTTTTCACTTTTATGTGAATTTTATTTTTGTTTTACAATTATTCTTGGATATATCAATATTTTCACATGTTAATCTGTTAATATTTCCTCTAGGCTTCTGGATTTTGTGCCTTGCTCAGGGAAGTCTTACCTATTTTCTGTTCAACCATGAACAGAAAACATCTTGGCTTTATACTTTTATGAAATAGCTTCCATTTGCTTACCACCACAGTGCTGGGAAACCAGTGGTGTGCTAGCTGGCTTCAGTGTTCATAATTTTCCATAGAATTTGTTGATAAAATTGAACTCGAAATAATTTTATTTTTTGGAAAATAACTTTTCCGAGTTTATTAATTATGAAGCCATAGTACTAATTTTTTGAAGGATACACCAGAAACCAGTTTACTTAGCTTCTTCTTTCACTCTTTAGACCTTACTGGTGATAACATGTTTATGATGAGGTCACTGCCAAAGGAAGCCAGAGTGCTCTTCTGCTGCCTGCAGCGGTGGGCTGTCCCTGTTTCCTGCATCATTGTGTGGACCTGCTCATCCCCTGTCACTGCCTGATGGGGAGCTAGCACCCTTCACGTTCATCTGTCATCCAGGGACCCAGGTGAAGACAGCATCTGATGGAGACATTGTTCCTGTGCTTAAACAATGACTCCACCCTGAAGAAACGGGTCCTGGTCAGCACATTGCCACCAAGCTACACATCTTCAAAGTGACTTCTCGGGAAATTGTTTATGGATAGTTATTCTGCAACATGACATTGTGTGTTCCCGGCTGTGCTACAGCTCCCTGCTCACCTTTTCTTTTTTCTTTCTTTTTTTTTATGTTTTCTACATTTCAAAGGGAATTTCAGAGCTCACTTGGTAGAGTGCTTGCTTAGCACAAATGAAGCTCTGGGTTTGGTCCTCAGCACCACAGGTAACGAGGTTTGTGATGCCCACCTGTCATCCTAGAGCTTAGGAGGTAGAGGCAAGAGGATCATAAGTTCAGTTCGTGGCCACTTTGGGTCACAAGGTAATTTCAGCACTATTTTTTTTTTAAATATGACCAGCTACTAGGAAATCCCCCACTTAGGGGCCAGAGATGACTGAGCAGTTAGGCGTACTTGCTGCTCCTCCAGAGGACCTGAGTTTGATTCTGAACACCTGTGTCAACTCCAGGTCCAGGACATCTGGTGCCTCATGTCTCTTTAGGTACTTGCGTACACGCCCACATAACTATACACAGAAATACCCACCTGTACATGTTATTAAAAATAAAGTAATTTTTTTTCTCAAGCAATAGCTTTGGCTGTCCTAGAACTCACTTTGCAGACCACTCTGGCCTCAGCCTCACAGAGTTCCACCTGTCTCCTGAGTGCTGGGATTAAAGGCATGTATTGCCACTTCCCAGGCCAAAAAAAAAAAAAAAATCTTAAAAAAAGAAATTTTCCCTTTAAACACTTTCCCCTAAGCATTTCTTCACACTTCATGTTCTCTGAGCATTAGCCTGGGACAGATACTTCTGAGGCCTTAAAATTGTGTTAGTGGTTGCCAGAGAGTTCATGATTCCCCACTTCTTCCTGTGGAATTATTTTGTTGTTAACACCTGCGAGGGGGAGGAAGAGATTTTCTTCAGTGTTGTAGCCGCTGGTTAGTTGTTCATGTTCCTGTAAGTAGCCCCTCACCTGCTCTCCTGTAGGGAGCCCTTTGACAGGTTTGTTTTTATTGCATTTGCTTAGGTGCAGGGAGGCAGAGGCATGCGTACCTGCATGTGGGTATATGCGTATGCATGCAGGGACCCAAGGAGGTCAGAGGCGTTGGGCTCCTTGGAGCTGGCTGCGGTTACTGATGGATATGAGCCAGCTGACACGGAATCTGTGTGGACTGTGCCTTTAAACTGTCTGCCAAAGAATTCCTTTCTGCTTTATGTTGCTTTTGTTGGGTATTAAATCCAAACATCAGGAAAAGTCACCAACACCCCACAAAAAACCCAAAATAATATATATCTTTAGTATTAAAATGCAATAATTAAAAAACCAATCTTTGAATAAGTAATCCATTCAAAAGTTTAAAATTCCAAGTTTCTAAAGGAACTTGGAAAAGTGTGTCTTTGTCCCTTATTGCCTAACCACACAGATTCCTCCTAGACCACAAGTAACTACACCAATTTCTCATGCATTTTGCAAGGTAACCATGCACAAGCAAATTTATCTATCAGATTCCTCATATCTGCACATTGTAGTAGCTGGCTTCTCTTTTTCATTCCCTTTTCTGCATGTGTTATATGTGTGCAATACATACACATGAGTGTTTGCTGTGGTGTATGTGTGCAGTGCATACACATGAGTGCTTGCTGTGGTGTATGTGTGCAGTGCATACACATGAGCGTTTGCTGTGGTGTATATGTGTGGTGCATACACATGAGCGTTTGCTGTGGTGTATATGTGTGGTGCATACACATGAGCGTTTGCTGTGGTGTATGTGTGCAGTGCATACACATGAGCGTTTGCTGTGGTGTATGTGTGCAGTGCATACACATGAACATTTGCTGTGGTGTATATGTGTGGTGCATACACATGAGTGTTTGCTGTGGTGTATGTGTGCAGTGCATACACATGAACATTTGCTGTGGTGTATATGTGTGGTGCATACACATGAGCGTTTGCTGTGGTGTATGTGTGCAGTGCATACACATGAACATTTGCTGTGGTGTATATATGTGGGGCACGCACATGAGTGTTTGCTGTGGTGTATGTGTGTGATGTATACACATGAACATTTGCTGTGGTGTATATGTGTGGTGCATGCACATGAGTGTTTGCTGTGGTGTATATGTGTGGTGCATACACATGAACATTTGCTGTGGTGTATATGTGTGGTGCATGCACATGAGTGTTTGCTGTGGTGTATGTGTGCGGTGCATACACATGAACATTTGCTGTGGTGTATATATGTGGGGCACGCACATGAGTGTTTGCTGTGGTGTATGTGTGTGATGTATACACATGAACATTTGCTGTGGTGTATATGTGTGGTGCATACACATGAGTGTTTGCTGTGGTGGATATGTGAGGTGCATACACATGAGTGTTTGCTGTGGTGGATATGTGCGGTGCATACACATGAGTGTTTGCTGTGGTGTATGTGTGCAGTGCATACACATGAGTGTTTGCTGTGGTGTATGTGTGCAGTGCATACACATGAGTGTTTGTTGTGGTGTATGTGTGTGATGCATACACATGAACATTTGCTGTGGTGTACATGTGTGGTGCATGCACATAAGTGTTTGCTGTGGTGTATGTGTGGGGTGCAGACACATGAATGTTTGTATGTGTTATATGTGGACAGTGCATAATTAATCAGAGACTGCTTCTTTGTTTCCTGGTGACTCAGACCCGAATAATCCCATAGAAACTATATTAATCACAACACTTTTTAGCCAATTACTCAGGCACATTTCTAACTAGCTTTTACATCTTGAATTAACCCATTTCTATTTATCTTTTTATCATCATGAGGCTGTGGCCTACAGGTAAGGCTCTGGCTGACAACTGCCATCTTTCTCCTTCTGCAACTACATGGCATCTCTTGATTCCATCTACTTTTTCTCTTTATCTCTGTTCAGATTTCCTGCCTGGATGTATATATTCTTCCCTGCTATAGGGCCAAAGCAGCTTCTTTATTAACCAATGGTAATAAAACATATTCACAGCATGCGGAGGGGAATACCACATCACCTCCCCCTTTCTGCCTAAATGAAAGGGAAGGCTTTAACTTTAACATAGTAAAATTACATATAACAAATCAGGTATCAAGCAAGCACATTTTGGAAGTTACTTGACTGTACTTCCTGATCACTCAAGTAATATTATTTCCCTCCTCAGGTCTTCGATGGGGTTGAAGACTAGATAGTCATAGTTACCTTCCTCTCATGACTTGGCCAAGCCATTTCTAATACAGATTTAGACTTTTTAGGATAAGATAACTATTAAAGCATTTAACATATGTTTCTTGCTTGATATTGTTTATGCTGGTTGTAATTCTAATTTTTATACTTGCTATTTGTTCTTATTGTATATAGTTTTGTATTAGGCTTAGAACTCTTTTGTTTAGACAAAAGGGGGAGGTGCTGTGGGAACTCCTTCAGCCAATAGCCTTTAAGATACTAGCTCATTTGGGTGTGGTACCTTGTACTATAAATGCAAACATAAAGCTTGTGCAGCCCCCCTCTCTTAGCTGCTGGATTCAGTTCCTGTTCCCCACTTGTGCAGAGAACTGTTGATCTGTGAGTCAACCCCTAAATAAAGAATCCTTTATTATATCAATTCTGATCTAGCGTGTGACTACTTTATCATGTCCATCTACATGTATATACATTAGCGTTTGCTGTGGTATATGTGTATGGTGCATGCACATGAGTATTTGTATGAGTTATATGTATGTGGTGCATACACATGAGTGTTTGCTGTGTTGTGCCGTGTGGTGCATACTCATGAGTATTTCACATGCCCAGGTAAACACAGAGGCCATAGCAGGATGTCAAGTGACTTCCTATCTATCATATTATTACCTTGAGACAATGGTCTTTTGCTGAATCCACTATTTGCACTAGGCTGGCTGACCAGTTAGCTCTTGAGTTTGCCTGGCTCTGACCCTGATACTGGGGTTACAGGCATGCCCAGCCATGCTCATCTTTTTATGTGATAATTGGAGATTTAAACTCTGATCCTTATGCTTGCAGAGCAAGCACTTTCCCCAATAAACTTTCTTTCTAGTTCCTTCAGGCTAACCTTAAACATGCCATGTAGTTGAGGCTGACCTTCCTTCACCTTCCAAGTACTGGAAATACAGGTATTTATTACCATGCTCAGCTGTGGCTAATTTTACTTACCTTCTCCCACACTTCATTTAGTTTGTTTTTGCTCAGCATGTAACTTGGCCTATTATGGTTCTGCCTGATGGAATACGCCAAATAGTTATTTGTAAAGGATTTGAGCCATTAGAATTTCTGTTTGAATTGTCTTTTTTTCTTATTTATTTTATTTAAAGGGTATAAGTAGTACTAGAAGACAACCTAAGGCATCTTTTGTATTTCAAGCATATGGTTTCTTAGCCTTATTGCATAGTGGTAATTTAATTTTTTCTTGAAAATGGAGACCCCATTTTCCAGTCAGTTTGGTAACTCCCTGTTTGTCAATTGACTCAGAGCCACAAGGACTGAGTGACTGTGTAGCAGTCATGACTTTCAGTTCTGCAAAGTAACTGCAGCATCTCCTGGTGAAAGCATCCTCCCATCCCAAACTGAGCCTTTTTACCTGGAGAGCAGAAGCCTGCTGGGGATGAGAGGCCATGGGCAAGAGAAACAAGCTTTGCTGAGAAGTGGTTCAAGGTAAGAGAGAGGTGCTGCTCTCATTCCCACTACTTCATTCTGGAACCTGATGGTTCTATCAGAGAAACAACACTGTATGCTGGGGATATTCCAGCCTCACAGGACACTTACTGCCACTTAGCTGGTGCAGCCATGCATTCTCAAAATGTTGCTTCACTGTTGCACCAAGCCATCTATGGAGAACTTAGTAGGAACAGCAACTTCTGTGAGCACCAGCTCTTTGCTGCTCTTTGTCTGCTATGGAGTGATGCCCTGAATCAGAAGCGATGATGTGTGAAGTTTTAGTGGGGAAGGCACTGTGTTAGTGCCAGCAGAAGCACCATATGAACTTGATGCCCAGACAGAAGTTTAGAATAGAGGTTGCAACTGAAGCCTGAAAATATATTTGGCAACATTAATTGACACATTTTATCTTAAATCCCTGGACATGGATGGAGGTCCTTGAGAAGTGTGTGCCTATGAGGGGCACTGTTGGCAGAACATAAAACATTTTCAAATGTCCTCTCATTTATTTTTTTTACAGTCAGGTGAATTATGGAAAAAAAGGGAATTATTGCATCATGGTTTCATAAGGAAGAAAATGAGATACAGAGAGTGGGAGATATACTTAGCTGAAAAGGAGGGTAAGTTGAGGTGTGAGGGTTTCTGCACTTAGCATTCTTTCTACATTCCACGCTGGCTCTCCACAGCATGCTGGCATGACTGGAGGTGAGATGCAAGTTCTCACTAGGACAGGATTTGGAAGGGAAGCTCTCACATCTTTCTGCATGTTTATGGGATGGTAAGATGCTCAGTGAGTGAAGTCAATTGCCACTAGCCTGACAGTCTGAGTTCAGTCGTTGGGGGAGAAGAGCAGCAAGTCCAGCAAGTTGCCTTCTGACCTCCACAGATGTGTTGTGGCATATATGCACCACTCAGAGCACTGCATACATGCACACAAATGATATAAGATTCCCCTCTGTATGCTATGAATATGTCTTATTATCATTGGTTAATAAAGAAGTTGCTTTGACATATGGCAGGGCAGAATATGGCCAGGTGGGAAAACTAAACTGACTGCAGGGAGAAAGAAGGTGGAGTTAGAGATGCCTTGTAGTTGTCAAAGGAGAAGGATGCCAGAACCTTACCAGTAAGCCACTGCCTTGTTGTGATAAACAGATTAATAGAAATGGATTAATTTAAGATGTAAGACCTAGCTAGAAATATGCTTGAGCCAGCAACCACACAGTGTTGTAATTAATATAGCTTCTGTGTGATTACTGGGGTCTAGGCAGCCAGAAAATAAAAGAACAGTCTCTGTTTTACATAATGGCACCCAAACTTTGGTATAATATATCCACATAAAGTTTAAGAAAGCTTAAAAAGAAAAGGGCTTTTAGACCCACAGAAACAGGAACCAATTGGTAGCTGCATTTTTTTTCAGATAGGCTCTGTTTGCTGTCAAAGAGCAGAGGTGTGGCTCCTTTAAGAGAAAACTTCCTGACTCAGCCTTAGCAACAAAATCTGTGCAGCTGCTTTAAGAGACAGCTTCCTGGTTCATGCTGGTGGCAAAAATGGCTCTGGCTCTTTTGAGAGGTCCTGTGAAAGAGCACTTGAATGGGGTTTGTGGGCAGAGTGCTGGATGTTACTTGGCAACATGGGCCTCTCAGAGTTGTGGTGGTAACATGTCTCCCAGAGTTGGCAGTAAATGGACCTCTGCCATGTTGGAAAGATGTGCATGGTGGAACCAACAGCCAAATTGGCCACTCTGGTCTCAGTCATGCCTGTTTAACAGTTTAAAGGCATGATCAAAAAAGGAATACAGATACACAATAAAGACAGATTCAGACAAAAACAAACCTCTAGATGGGTCATAATGTATTTAAAAATTACATAGGCATAAAAAAGAAAATGATTATCAGCAGTTATAGAAAGAAAAAAATGAAACAAAGTTTTTAAAGAGACAATAAAAGTAATATAGAATAAGTCACATAAAGATGGAAAATACATGTAGAGTCTGGATTATGCATATTATTGTGTTTTCTTTGGATTTTTTGACTGCAGAGAGACATTTGATTCTGGAGGCTGCTAAGCTAAACCAATATAAATATTTTAAAAATATCTTGACTTCAAAATTAGAGTCTAAGGACATGTTACTTTGGAAAAGAGTTCTGCTTTTGTTTCCACAGAGGATGGGAACCTGTGGATTCCTTCCAGGCTAATGTGGTTTGATGGAACAAAACCCCCTGAAAGGTCTCCATGAAACCCTAAGAATATTTAACCCAGAAAACAGCAGGAAGCAGCTACACCCAAATTCCCAAAATGATTGCTTGTAAATATTTATTTTCATTTAAAGGGGGTTGATTATAAGTGGTTAATGGTCACAGCAATACTTTCTCTAAAAAAGGGGGAATATGATATAGAAGTGAATACTTTACATTGGTATGGACTTTTGGTCTATTGATACAGATTTAGAATCAATTTTGTTGCACTGTATAAATATATTTATGCTCTTGTTTAAAGTATTATATTTATACAGCTCATTTTAAAATGTAATGTATAGTTAAGAAATGCAGATCATCATCTATAATAATCAAACTTTAAATTATGTTAGGTTTTCTAGATATACAGAGATATATTACAGGCAGATAGATAATCTTCAACACTTCAAAGACCTAAGTTTTAAAAATGTAGACTTTTCTCGACAATGAGACATATCTGCTTCTGGCAGCAACAATTACTTCAGAGAAGTCGATGAACATTGAAGAAACTCATTATGGAATTTGCCTTCAGTGTGATGAGGTTTGTCATTTGGACAAGGAACTGCTCTTGTTTGGACTGCTTGATGGTGTGCTATGAATTGGGCATGCATGATCCACAGAAAAGTGACTGACTGCTGAACTTTTCAAAAGACAGGATGGTCCTTCAGGGTTCCTGCTTCATGAAAGAGTCTGCCAGACATTCTGTAGGATACAGAAGAAAGTTACTGACAAACTCCCAATGTAGGCAGACCTGTCTTTGAAATTTCTTGCTTCATGGAAAAGCCTGTCAGATGCTTTGGGCTTGTTGGCTGAAGATGAATGCTCCAGCATTACAAAGAACTGTGGGTGACTGTCCAGGCAGCGAGATGTCTTTGTTAATTCTAGAGTTTTGGAATTTGTTTATAATGCACTTTTTATTTACTTAAGTAATATTATATTCTTCTGGGACTTTGATGGAGTTGAAGACAGATAGATATAGTTTTCCTTAGTTATGATAAAAGTTAAATCAGATATGAATCTTTAGACTCACAAAGAAATGTTATAACTATAATTCTTGCTTGATAACTGTTTTGTTACATGTAATTTTGCTATGTTAAAGTTAAAACTTTCTTTTTAATTTAGACAGAAAAGGGGAGATGATGTGGTATTCTCTTCTGTATGCTGTAAATATTTTATTACCATTGGTTAATGAAGAAGTTGCTTTGACCTATGGCAGTGCAGAATATAGCAAGGTGGGAAAACTAAACTGAATACAGGGAGAATGAAAGTAGGCTCAGTGATGCCAGGTAGCTGCCAAAGGAGAAAGATGCCAGAACCTTACCAGTAAGCAACAACCTCATGGCAATACACAGATGAATAGAAATGGGTTAATTTAAGATGTAAGACCTAACTAGAAATATACTTGAGCCATCAGCTAAACAGTGTTGCAATTAATACAGCTTCTGTGTGTTTATTGGGGTCTGGGCAGCTGGACAAAGAAAGAACATTCTCAGTTTTACACACAAATGTGCACACACATGCACATAAACATGCACACACTCACATATACACAAGCACTCACCTGCACTTGTACACATGGACATACACACACATACAAATGTTTTAAAAATAAAAGGAAACTTAAGGGCTAGAGAGATGGCTCAGCCATTAAGAATGCTTGCTGTTTTTCAAGAACCATGCTTGCTTCCCAGCACCTGCACTGTTTGGCTTACAACTGTCTGTACTCTAGCTCCAGAGGATCTGACACCTTCTTCTGGCTTTCATGGTCACCTACACACAACCAGTCATAAATAAAAATAAAATTAATCTTTCTTTTTATAAAAATGAACTGCTTCATACCAAATCATGACACATAGAGCTGTTTCTGCAATTTGTGACTGTCGTATAGCTGGTAAGACATAATGATGGACAGGCATCAGGGACATAAATCTCTGTCTGCAGGAGGCCTCACAGTACAGGTGAGTTCAGAGCCCCAGTTAGTGCTCAGTTGTTTTTCTCCATCTGTCCTTTCGGCATCACTTGTCACCAGCATTCTCTTACCTTTCATCTTTTTTTGAAACATCTGATTAACTATGTGATGTTTCAGGCTCTCATGACTCATTTGTTCAGTGATGTCCTCAGTGGTTTCCTCTTCTACTCTGATGAACTACAGAGAACATTCTCTGACTAACATTTTAACTGGAGAAGCCTGATAGCCACCTTGCAATCAATATAGACACAGCAGTCACAATTTTATAGTTAAGATAAAAAAATCCATTTGCTTCTCTTTCTGGTGTCCTCACCCTCCAATGTTGAAATGACAGCGACATTTGGAAAATCATGCATGAAAGGTTTCACGCATGATAAATTGTAGCATATGTATCGTGTGTTTTATTTATTTAGGTGAAAGGCCTTATAGTATGACGTGTGTGAGCTAAGTCCTTGTAGAGTTTAGAAGATCATCAAAATCAGAACTGAGCCAAGCAAACGGGAGGGTCTGTGCAGCAGAGAGGAAGGGGCTGGCCACATCTTCCATGCCTGGCACAATGTGTACCCCTCTCTCTCTTTTTAAAGTTATTTGCAGTTGTTATTTCTTCTGTTAAAGGGAAAGTCAGTTTTGCCCAGTGGAGCATTACTAGGTTTATCAACCATACTCCAACACAAGCCACATGCCAGGGTTTAGTTGGCAAACACAAAATGAACTCTATGTATTTTTGTGAACTTTTAATCTTTTTGACATTTTTTATGTCTTTTTGTTGTTTGTTTCTTTCTGTTGAGAGAGAGAGACTTAGTTAGGTGTGTATAGGGCGGATCTTGGAGGAATTGGGGGAGGGGAAACATGGTCAAAATACATCTTCTGAAAACATTTATTGAAGAAAGTTTATTTTATTTTTATGTATGTGTCTCTGTGTATTCATGTGCATGAAGGTATCCCAAGGAGGCCAGAAGAGGGCGCCCAACCCCCTGCAGCTGGGGTTGTAAGCAGCCCAACAAGGGTGCTGGGAACTGAACTCCAGTCCTCTAGAATAGCAACAAGCACTCTTAACCACTGAGTCATCTCTTTGGCGCCTTCCTACCCCTGTAAGCTCATAGTAGGGGGCTTTTAGAAGAACAGGTTATGGTGCCTGCCCTATGTTGTGCTTTCCAGCTTGCTACTCTTAAAGCTAGTTTCCAAATCAGTGATACTGATATTATTGATATACACAACATATATCAGTGGTCTTGTTTCAGGAGAAAACATTGGCATCTCCTACTCTTTCTTTGATCGTAGAATGTGCTTATTTTGTGCTTTGTCACAGAAATCAAAGATGATTCATAGATGATAATGGGTAGTTCCAGAAGCTTCTCTCTCCCTTGTACAGTGTCAGGAAGAGAGCAACATCAGAGAGGAAGCAGGTGTTCCCTGTCAGGCAGAACTCAAATTATCCCACCATGTATACACGGGTGCAGGTGTGTGTGTATGTGTGATGTGTGCGTGGTGTGTATGTGTGATGTGTGCACGGTATGTATGTGTGATGTGTGCGTGGTGTGTATGTGTGATGTGTGTATGTGATGTGTGTGTGTGTGTGTGTGTGTATTCTGAACCACACCATAGCCCCTTCCCCTTACTCCAGATTTTTGTGCATTCAATTTTTTCCTGAGTGCAGGAAATGTTACATCATAGAGAACACCCTTGTCATCTGCAGCCATTTTTTCTTTCTTGGGAGAAGAAAACGTTTCCAGCATTTTCCCCAGTTGGCTGGAAATGAGACACAGAAAATAAGGGGTAAGCAGCATTTCCGTTTTCTGACTTGGGAGTTACTGTTTATGTGCATAATATGAATATGAATAACTGCTGTGCAATCCCTGGATAGAGATGAACATTCTTAGATAAGGTGCATGGCAATCGCCACCAATTTTTGGCTCTAAGGTTCAATGATTGGTTTATGTGGGCCCCACACTCACCTCTTCTCATCCTCTGCCCTTCCTGTACACTCAATTTCTTTTAAGATGGTTTTGGGGAGCCTTTAAACATAGATGCTCAGTCGCTTGGTTTCTTAGACCTTTATTTAAAGGGGTTTCTGGGGCACCAGACCTTGAAGATGTGCAGATGGTTCCAGTAGAGGGATGGAGCCCTTCCCCACGAAGGGAGCAGGTGGGGCTGTGATGGTGGTTTGTCTTCACTTTCAGCTTGATGGAATCCCAAATCGCCTTGGAACATGGCATGTGTGAAGAAGTCCCTAGATTGAGTTGGTATGGAGAGACACACCCTAAATGTTCTGGCACCATTGCATGGCTGTGGTTCCTGACTGGGCTGGCACCAGTGCCCAGTTCATCTAGACTGGGTTAGCACTAGTGCCCATTCTGTCTGCTTCCTTACTGTGGATGCAATGTGACCAGCTCTTTGTAGATTTGCCTCTTTGACTTCCCTGTTGTGATGAATTGTATCTTCCAACCAGGAGCCTAAAAAAGCCCTTCCTCCCTTAAGTTGTTTCTTGTCAAGTATTTGATCATAGCAATGAGAAAAGTAGTGAATACAGGACTCCTTGGAGGTTTCTTCCCCAAAGAAACTGGACGGCAGGCTCCTGACTTCCTATTCCTATTACTCTGTAGACAGCATCCTGAGTTATGTGATATTCTCCTTGGCAGTGCTAAGGCTGCAGTCCCTCCTAGGAAAACCCACAGGAAGGATGAATCTTGTCTTTAGATTCTTATTACATAGTCAGTGCCTCCCTCCCTCCCTCCCTCCCTCCCTCCCTCCCTCCCTCCCTCCCTCCCTCCCTCCCTTCCATCCTTCTTTCCTCCTTCCTTTTTTCTTTGTCCCTCCCTCTTATTTTTTAGGCTTCATTGTATTTTAATAATTCAATTTTCTTTTTTCCTTTTATTTAAAATAGACTCTTTTCTCATACAAATAAATCCTAATTATAATTTCCCTTCCCTCTACTCCCCCTAGTTCTTCCCTTCCCCTCTGGAGCCACTCCTTTTATGTATCTCATTAGAAAAGAACATGCTTCCAAGAAATTGCAAACAAACATGACAAAATAAAATACAGTAAGATGGCGCAAAAACCATCACATTGAGTCTGGGCAAGGCAGCCCAACAGGAGGAAAAGAGACCCAAGAGCAGGCACAAGAGTCAGAGACCCGTTCATTCTCAGTTAGAAGTCCCAAAGAAGCACTAAGCTAATAGCTATATAGTATAGACACAGAGGACCTGGTGTAGGTCCATGTAGGTCCTGTGTCTGCTGTTTCAGTCTCTGTGAGTTCAAATGCACCTTTCTTAACTGATTCAGAGGCCCTTTTTCTGCTGATGTCCTCCATCCCTCTGGCTCTTACAATTTTTCTTCCTCTTCTTGGGATTTTCTGAGCTCTGAAAGAAGGTATTTGGTGGAGACATCCCATTTAGACTCTCTCGCTGCATGATTGGGTGTGTGTCTGTGCTTCTGTTCTCATCTGCTGGTGGAGGAAGCCTCTTTGATGGTGACTGAATAAGGCACTGATCTTTGAGTATAGCAGAATATACTCATAGGAATTACTTGATTGTGGGCTTTCGGTTGTTGTTGATATCCAAATTTAATTCATTGTGGTCTGACAGGATACAGGGAGTTATTTCAAATTTTTTTTGTATCTGTTAAGGCTTGCTTTGTTATTGAGTACTGGTGAATTTTGGAGAAGGTTTAATGAGGTGAGAGAAGAGGTATATTCTTTTGTGTTTGGGTGAAATGTCCTGCAATTATTTGTTAGGTCCATTTGATTTATAGGGTATGTTACCTTCAGCATTTGTGTTTAATTTTTGTCTGAATAACATGTCTATTGATGAGAGTGGGGTACTTAAGTGTCCCATTATCAATGTGTGAGAGTCAGTGTGTGATTTAAGCTGTAGTAGTGTTTCTTTTATAAACATGGTTGCCCTTGTATTTGGGACATAGATGTTAAGAACTGAACTATCTTGGTGATTTTTCCTTTGATCAGTATGTAATGTCCTTCTCTATTTATTTTGACTAGCTTTGGTTTGAAGTTTATTTTGTTAGATATTAAAATGACTATACCAACTTGATTCTTAGTTCCATTTGCTTGGAATATCCTTTTTCAATCCTTTACTCTGAGGCAATGTCTATCCTTGATGTTGAGGTGTGTTTCTTGAATGCAACAGAAGGATGAATCCTGTTTTAGTATCCATTTTGTTACTATGTATCTTTTCACTGGGGAATTGAGACCATTTGTATTGAGAATATCAATGGTCAATGATTGTTGATTCCTTTATTGTTGTTGTGTGTATTTGTGTATGTTTCCCTTCTTTTGGTTTTGCTGCTGTGAGATTATTTTTCTACTTTTATTGGTATAATTAACCTCCTTAGGTTGGATTTTTCCTTCTAGTACTTTCTCTAGGGCTAGACTTATAGATAGATATTGTTTAAATTTTATTTTTTTTATCATGGAATATATATTAAGTGTTTTGCTGGTATAGTAGTCTGGGCTGTCATTTGTGGTCTGTTAGAGGCTATCCAGGTCCTTCAGTCATGTAGAGTCTCCATTGAGAAGTCATGTTTAATTCTAATAGGTCTGTCTTTAAATGTTACTTGGTCTTTTTCCCTTGCAGTTTTTCATATTCTTTTTTGTTTTGTATGTTTAGTGTTTTGAGTATTATGTGACAAGGGAACTTTCTTTTCTGGCCCAATCTGTTTGGTGTTTTGTATTTTTCTTGTATCTTTATAGGCATCACTTTCTTCAGGTTAGGTACATTTTCTTCTATGATTTTATTGAAAATATTTTCCAGGCCTTTGAGCTGGGATTTTTTCCTCCTTCCTTTATCCCTATTATTCTTAGATTTGATCTTTTCATAGTGTCCCAGATCTCCTGGATGTTTTTTGTCAGGATTTTTTTAGATTTAACATTTTTCTTGACTGCTATATCTATTTCTTCTATTGTATCTTTAATGCCTGAGATTTTCTCTTCCATTTCCTGGAGTCTGTCGGTGATGCTTACATTTGTAGTTCCTATTTCCTTACCTAAATTTTCCATTTTCAGAATTCTCTACATTCTTTGTTGCTTCTATTTTTATTTTCAGGTCTTGAACAGTCCTATTCAGTTCCTTCAACTCAATTCTTTGGGTTTCTTTTCTTTCCTTTTTCTTTCTTTAAGAGATGTATTCATTCCCTCTGATTGCTTGTTTGCATTTTTCCTGGCTTTCTTTAAGCAATTCATTCATTTCCTCATACTGTTTGTATTTTCCTGGATTTCTTTTAGGGATTTATTAATTTCCTCTTTAAGGACCTCTATCATCTTCATGTAGTTCGTTGTAAGGTCTTTTTCTTGTGCTTAATTTATGTTGGAATAATCAAGCCCTGCTATGGTAAGATAACTGATTCTAGTAGAGATATATTGCCTGAATTATTGATTGTGTTTATATACTGGTGTCTAGGCATCTGGGTTTGGTATGATGATAGGTCTAAGTGCTGACTTCTGGGTTTGTCTTTGTTGGGTTAGGTGTTTTGTTCCTTGGTTTCTGTTTCCTCTCTGGGTTTTCAGAGAGCATGATGGTTGTGTGTTGCCTGTATTCCTGGCCTGCTTGGCTGGTGTGTTTCCAGGGAATGCCTGTTAGTATTGGAGGCTGAGCTACCGGGAGGAGTTGGGGAAAGAAGGATGGAGGAGAAGGTCTTTGTGATCTGTTGGGAATGGGGTCGGAAAGGAAAGGGAGACCATGGCAAGTTCCCTGCTACAGAGCTGGGAATGAGACTGGGGGCTTGGCTCTCAGGAGCAGCAGGAAATGCCTGTGTCTACCTCCAGCCTCCTTGTCTCGGAAGGAGCAGCCCTTGGTGTAGCACAGGGCGCCTGCTGGAGATGGGGCCTGGGGCAGAGCAACAAATGAAAGGAGGAGTGTTAGAAGGGGAGATCTGTGGGATCCACAGGACATGGAAACATGGGGTGCAGCAGGGAAGGCTGCTGCTGGTGTACTGTTGCAACACTGGGGGTGAGACTGGGGGGTTGGATCTGCTGGAACAGAGCCGCCTCTGTCTTTCAATTCCTAGTCCTTAAAAAAAAATAATAATTGTCTTGGCCTGAGACTGTGAATCACCAGTAAACAGCCGCCATCTTTCTTGACTAAGCTCTGGTGGTCAATTCGCTTAGCATCTTAATATATGATATCGCATAGTCTTGGCACAGCTATTGCAAGGCTGGTTTGGTAAGTGCTGAAATGGACGAACAAGTTAAATATTTTTCACGCAGTGTTGCAGCTACCAGGGTGGTGACACACTGAAGAGCCAGAGCCAGGCCTGAGCGAGCCCAGGCGCTGAGCATGTGAGCACTTATTTAGAGCATCCTGTCCTTTCCGAGGTGCCCGTTTCTACACATTAAAGCTTCCTCTTATCGTCGCTTACCCTTCATGTTCCCGCGGACAGATGCTCCTGGCTCCCAGGTTCTCAGCATGTTCCTGTGCTGAGAAATCAATGTTCAAGATGAACAGCATCTGCCTGGGGCCATCTACTATCCTCCTGCTGGTCTCCAGGGGTCTGGGAGCAATGTGTACCTGTGCACTTATCGGGTGTTCTGTCTTGTAGGTAGAGCTTCTGGGAAGCAATGCTCTGCTCCAATAATCCAATTGTTCATTGCTTCATTTAAGTAACATTGTTGAGTCCCCCTCCTCTGTACCTGGTCTAGGAGACGGAAATATAACAGAGAAGCAAAAATAGCTATGACAAAACTCCTCTCCAAGAAGCTCCAGAGAAATGTGTGATGTGGTTTTTCCTTCCTTGCCTTTTCCTTCCCTCTCTCCCTCCTTCCCTCACTCCTTTTCTGTCCTCCTCCCCCTTCCTCTCTTCTTCCCTTCACAACTCTCTCCCTCCCTCCCTCCCTTCTTTCCTCCCTCCCTTCCTTCCTTCCTTTCTTTCTTTCACCCTCCTTCCCTGCCTGCCTATCTTTTCCTTTACCTCCCTCTCTCTCTCTCTCACCCTTTGCTTGTTTGTTTCATGGAGAATGAGTCTTGAAGCTTGGGCATACTTGGCTAGTGCTTAACTACTAAGTTTTACTCCTTGTCTTTTTGTATTTTTCCACTTAGAGACGGGTCCTCAGATTTGCTCAGGCTAGTCTTGAACTTGTGATCCTGCTGCCTCAGGCTCTTGAGAATCTGGGCTTTTGGCTCTGCGCCGCTTAGCCTGGCTTGATAAATATTTCTTTTGGAGGAATGTGACAGGATTAGAGAAGCATAGAAGATGGGCAGAAGCATAGGTGGGGCCTGTGGGTGCGTTGGGCATTTTCTCTGGAGTGGATGAGGTTGGAGATGAGGTTTGAAGCACAAATGATGTAGGCAGGGTGAATGGAGCGGAGCGGAGCAGAGGTAACGCAAACACTCAGAGGGCACCGGAATTGGGAACACTAAGTGACATTTGGTTGGAATGGCTAGACCGAGGTGTAAGATGACTGGTGACCTCTGAGGGTCAGGCCGCTGTCTAAGTCCTTTGCAGAGACAAATATTGCTATCTTTTCTTGAAGTGTAAGTCTCCCTTAATGAAGTTTAGGTCCCTCACTGGATGAAGATGGATGTTTCTCTTGATGCCAGCAAATGGCAGGTTTGGCTTCTTGATTTTCACTCCATTTGGCCATCAAATGCATGACTGCATGATTGCTATGTAGGGATGTTGGCCACACTACAGTCAGAGGTAAGGTTCCATGCTGGTATTGGTTTCCCAAAGAACTCATGGACTTCAGTTCTTGGTAAAGTTTTTGTTTGTTTGTTTTAAACTTTTAGTGGCAAATGCTAGCAGTTTCTGGTTGGTCAATTAATCGAGTACTTTCTTCTTAAAAGAAAAACTCACTGGTTTTCGGTTGGAGGATTTGGGCATATTGCTTCCTGATAACACCCAGTAGATCTCCTAAATAACCTGGAATGCCCATGGGCTAGCCTGACGGTTGTTAGTGCTCATGGGTTCTTTAGTCAGCGGGCCAGACTGACATCTGCAAAGGCAGCAAAGGGTGCAACAGGAAAAGCTCTTTCCTTGCGCTGGCTCAAACCGAGACTGCTACTTTCCTGGCCTCTAGGCCTGGTGCCTAGGATTGGTCCTGGCAGATTCTGGGACTGCACTGGAGGCTGACAGTGCCGAGATGGTTAGAACTTCCTAGAGATGGATCAGAGGGCAGCACTGGCACAGAATTCTACATCCATCTACTGTTGGAAAGGGATGGACCTATTTTACACACATCTTGCGTCCTCTGTTTGAACTCCCTGACTTCTCAGGACAACCGGATGTCAGCTGTCACAGCTGCTGTTTTTGGTTAGTGACACACACTGTTAATGACTGCAGGATGAGGCTTCTGCCGTGCTCCCGGAGGGCACAGCGAAGGCCTGTGGTGTTGGCTCACTAAGAGGAGCTCATTCTGGCAGTGCAGCAGTCGGAAAGGACCGGCTAACATTTGAATGGAAGGGCTGCGATCTGGTGACTGACAAGAGCTAGGATAGGACAGGTGAAAATCAAGGGGACCAGAGGCTGGAGAGATGGCTCAGTAGTTAAGAACACTGACTGCTCTTCCAGAGGACCAGGGTTCAATTCTCAGCAGCCACAAAGCAATTCACAACTGTCTATAACTTCAGTTCCTAGGGACCCAACATCCATGCAAAACACCAATGCATATAAAAGCAAACACTAGATTTGCTTCAAACAATAGCAACAGCAACTACTGCATCTGGCGTCTGTGCTGAAGTCTGAGTCCTGTATTGCTACCAAAGGTCACACAAAAGCCCAGGGTTGAGGCCACAGCCGGAAGCTTTAGATGATGTCTAGGGTAAATGCTGCTGCCATGACCACCCAGACCTGAGTGGTCAGGGCTTCCACCCAGGGCCAGGATGTCTAGGCCCAAGTTGCTGCTGAAGGCCTTGTCTGGGTTCGTGGTCCAGCTGTAACTGGGGTCTGTGTTGATGTCTGTGGTCCATGTCACCTCAGGGGTCCTTAGGAACCATGAGAAATAAAATCGGAGGGCCACGCCGAGATGGCCCCACCCTTTGCTGGCCCAGGGAAAGCTGGCCTTGCCTGTCTGGACATTACAGCAAGAGAGTTGGCTCAGACCCTCACAGAAGAGCTGGCCCCAGCACTCAGGAGAGAAGGCCCCATCCATCACCTCACCAGGGTGAACTGACCCTGAGGGCATGGGGGTAGAGGAACTGACTCTGCCCCTGATCAGCTCAGCTGCCATCCAGGTCCACATCTGGGCTTTGGGTTGGCCCACCCTAGCTAGCATCTACCCCATTCTAGGACCTGCTGGAGCTGGTGAAAGTATTAGTCCTATGGAACAATAATACCTGCAGGGTTTCCATGACTCCAGGTTCGCAGCCACGGGATACGGCAGAGGAGTCCCTGGGAGGATACAGTGATGATGGTGTACCAGAAACCAAAGGCCTTGAACCGGACCCGTGACTCATTGTAACGAGCATTTGCTGGTAAAGCTGACAGGACAAAAGGGTCTTCTTTGTGACACCCCGAGGTTCCCAATACCACCAGGAGGAATGAAGAAGAGGTGTTGGAGAGGCAGGAGAGGAATAGTAAGGGAGGTTTGTTGTTGATGAATTGCTTTGTTCTTGTTTGTTTGCTGGCTTCATTTTGTTTTCTTTTGTGAGGGGGTGCTGCAGAGGTGAGGAGAGGATGCGGGGGGAGCTGGGAGGTGAGTGGAAATAGGGTGCATGATGTGAAACTCCCAAAGAATCAATAAAGAAGTTAAACTTTAAAAATTCAAAGGTTTCATAGAGAAGTCTGGGTGCTGACCTAACCGTGGTGCTGCAGGGGGTGGGAAAGACCACACAAGGGCATGAATCCTCCTGATTTAATTGTGATAATAAATGTCCAAAAGAAACAACTTTGTTAATTTTTTGATATGTAAAAATATAAGAGCTGGGAGAAGTCTCGTCTTTTCACACTCTTTACCTCACCTCTTCACAGGTTCCTTATCTACCTCACCCTTCACACACCCCTACCTACTTCACCCTTCACACATCCCTATCTATCTCACCCCTTACAACCCTACCACACCCCTCAAATACCCTTACCTCACCACTCACACACCCCTACCTCACCCCTCACACACCCCTACCTATCTCACCCCTAACACTCCTACCTACCTCACCCCTTTCATACCCCCTACCTACCTCACCTCTCACACAACCCTACCTACCATACCCCTCTTATACCCCCTAACTACCTCACCCCTCACACACCCCTACCTCACCACTCACACACCCCTACCTAGCTCACCCTCAAACACCCCTAACTACCTCACCCCTCACACTCCTACCTATCTCACCCCCAATGCTCCTACCTCACCCACACACACCCCTACCTACTTCACCCCTCACACACCTCTACATATCTCACTCCTCACACCCTTACCACACCTCTCATACACCTCTACCTGTCTCACCCCTCATACACCCCTACCTACCTCACCCCTCACACACCCCTACCTACCTCACCCCTCACACACCCCTACCTACCTACCTCACCCCTTTCACACCCCCTACCTACCTCATCCCTCATACACCCCTACCTACCTCACCCCTCACACACCCCTACCTACCTCACCCCTCACACACCCCTACCTACCTACCTCACCCCTTTCACACCCCCTACCTACCTCACCTCTCACATGACCCTACCTACCATACCCCTCTTATACCCCCTAACTACCTCACCCTCACACTCCTATCTACCTCACCCCTCAAACACCCCTAACTATCTCACCCCTCACAACCCTACGTACCTCATCCCTCACACCCCTACCTACCTCACCCCTCACATACCCCTACCTCACCCCTCACACCCCCTATCTACCTCACCCTCACATACCCCTACCTCACCCCTCACACCCTAACTACTTTACCCCTCATACACCCTTACCTCACCCCTCACCTCACCCCTCACACACCCTTACCTCACCCCTCACACATACCCTAACTACCTCACCTCGCCCCTTGACACACCCCTTACCTACCTCACCTATTCATAGGTTTCTTACATTAATTTACTCTAAAGAAAGCATGTAGTCGGAGCCACTATATCTTTGTCAGGCCAAATAGACGTTCCAGGGCCCCAGAAGGCATGACCTCTAGAAGAAACAGGTCAGGTCCCCAGTGTCTGAGGACACCAGTGTTTGCTGACACTAGGTTAAAGATTCTCAATACCCGTCCATAGACATGACTGGCCATCTACTTTCTCTAAGTGAGCTTCTTGTCCTCCACAAAACCCAATACCTCTGGTTTTAGTTAAAACCCGAAATAATTCTCTTCTTTTGAAGTTGCATGAGAAATTTTAGGAAGTGAGAGACGTGTTGCAGAGACCGTTTTGAGCACTGGCTTCTCTCCCGCCTCTCTTTTTCATCAGCACTTGTTTTCCATGTCTTCAGTGTGGAAACTCTTCCCCTCAGTGGAAGAGCTGGAATATGGATCTGGTATTGCTTGTTCCCTCTGCCTGCAGGAGACGTCTGTTCATCTTCTGTGCCCAGTGTCCTTTCTTCCTTTTTCTGTTCTTTATCACATAGCTTGTACCACACACCAGGTTTTCTTTTCAAAGTTGAGACGCAGTCTCATGAATCACAGACTAGCCTCTAACTTGCTGTATAGCTGAGAATAACCTGAACTGGATCCCACCTACTTCACCTTCTGAGAGCTGGGTTGCAGATGTACAGAACCACACCCAGCATATGGAACCCCAGCCTTTGTGCATGCTAGGGAAGTACTCTGTCAACTGACCCATGCCCCGACCACCACATACCAGCTTTTAATTAGAGAGTGGGTTACTCTCATCTAACACAGTTTCCATCACATGTCTTGCCTCCGTTATTACAGAGGTAGCCATGGCATGCTGGGCTACTCTGGACAGTAAGCGTTCACCATCGCTACATTGGTTATCCTAGCACTGGACACATGCTACAAAGATGACATTTTTTTTTAGATCTGATATTAGTGCTGGGTTTTACTTCTGGGATTAAAAACATGCAGATTATATGAACAAGAGTTGCTACGAATCATCTTTGCTGTTGACCATGGAGAATAACGGTGTAACCCGGAGAAGAATGTAAGCATTGAAAGAGTAATGGAGGGACCCAGAGAGAAAAAGGGAGGGGAAGAGGAGAAGGGGAGGGAGAGAGAGAAGGAAGGGGAGAGACAGAAGGAGGGGAAGGGGAGGGGGAGAAAGGGAAGGGGAGGGAGGGAGAGGGAGGAGGGGGAAAGAGAGAGGGAGAGAGAGGAGGAGAAGAAGGAGAGGGAGAAGGATGAGGAGGAGAGAGAGGGAGAGAAGGAAGGAACAGAGAGAGGGGGAGGGAGAGGGGGAGGGAGAGGAAGAGGGAGAGGGAGGACTACGTGAAGAAATTTCAGGCATTGCTCATTTTTGGTAGGATTGTGTGAATGTCATTGAAGCCTTCTTCACAGTCCTTTCGTAACTATATTGGCACCAAGTCATAGTTTTCAAGGGCTTGGGGAAATCACATTTAACTAAATTAAAGAATAGCTTTCAAAGCCCAGCTAATAAAGTATATTATCCGAGAGCACAGCTCCCCTTTCTATGTGCATGAAATGTCTGGCTACAGCTGGAATCTGCATCCTGACAGTGTCTTTGACAGTTTCACCAAAGGCTGATGCCTTAGCCAAGGCAAACACAGCTGTAGCAAAGTTTTGTCCTCAGTGTCTGTGCCCTCAGGGATTTCCTGCTGGCTGTAGATTTTCAGAAGGTATTACCTTCTAGAATATCAGATCTACTTGACAAGTGGCTCAGGACTAGAATTCACAAGGTGTCTTATTTAGCTGGTTCATCAATTGATTTCACCCATGAACTTTAGGTTATAATGGGTCTCTGAGCATTTGAAATCTATGTCATTTATGCTAGCTGCACAAATTTCCACTTATGCCAATAATCCTGGCTTAATAGACATACGTCTGTTGACTTTTGTTCCAAACAAGTTGAAATTGCTCATTCACAATGCTTTCATCAACTTTTCATCAAAATATCAGGCTAGTAAAGTAAGTCAATAGTGGGAGGACTGGGGGATTAGAGTACAATTTTGATGTGTGTTCTAGCATTAAGTGGTTTTTTTCGGGTGGTAACTGTCATAGTTTGGATCCATCCAGAGTGGGAACATTGGGAAGTGCTATGGAGAATAACAGACAGTCCTTAGGCTTTCAAGGGTATGTCTTCTAAGGAATCGTGAGGCCAAGTCTCATTCTCTTTCTCTGATTCCTGGCTCATACGTGTCCACTCACATGTTATCCTCAGATTCCTGGCTCATACGTGTCCGCTCACATGCTATCCTCGGATTCCTGGCTCATATGTGTCTGCTCACATGTTATCCTCGGATTCCTGGCTCATATGTGTCCGCTCACATGTTATCCTGACACTGTCACTCAGGGTTCTCATCAATGACCCAAAGAGTCCTCCAATCGGGAGCATCCAAAACTATGCACTCAGTAAACAGTGTTTGCAAATGTACCCCACCTCAAGTATTTCAGTGTAGCAGCCAATACAGTGGCCATCCTCGTCATCAGATGGCTCTCATCAAGGATGCCAGGAAGGGAGTCATGCATCAGCATGAGTTTTGGTAAAATCGAATTTGCTTTAAAGATTTGTTCATTTTTACTTTTGTGTATATGGTTGTTTAGCTTTACATATATATGTGTGTGTGCGTGTGTGTGCGCGCGTGCGTGCGTGTGTACCATGTGGGTGCCACAATGACACCTTTTCAAAAGAATTTGGAAGCAAGGCCCTTCAAGTCAAAGTTCCATGTGGTATGCATGTTGGAAAGGTTATGGCAGAATTGTAAGAGTGTTCTGGCCAACTTTCTACACAAGAGGAGATGGGGAAAAGAATTGAGGAAGGAAGGAAGGAAGGAAGGAAGGAAGGAAGGAAGGAAGGAAGGAAGGAAGGAAGGAAGGGAGACTGGAGAGTCTCAGCAGTTAAGAGCACTGGCTGCTCTCCCAGTGGACCCAGGTTCAATCCTCAGCACCCACGTGGTAGCTCACCATCAACTGTAATCCAGTCACAGGGGAATCTGTCTCCTTCCTCTTACCTCTGAGAGTACCAGGTACACATAAAATGCACAGATATACATGCAGGGAAAACACCCATATGTGTAAAATAAAAATAAATAAATATAAAATTAAAAGCCCAGGAATTTAAGAAGAGAAGCAGCATTCAACTATTAATCATGCTTTCTTTCTTACAGGATAGTGGGAGTTAGCCAACCTTCTTGAACACTGTTTAGTTTTTTTTTTTTGTGAGAAAGTGAGCATTGTAACTGTGCTTGTGTTACAGTTATTGTCTAAACTCACTTCAGTCAATTGCTCATCTCACTTTTCTCTCTGTTAATGTCAACATAACAATTATAGTCAACATGTTTTACCCACAGGAAGGCAGTGAGCTGTTTATAGCACAACAGTGTGAAAGCAACGTTTGTTTTACGAATGTCATGTGTAAGTATTCTTCGGTCATTTGCAGCGACGGGAAAGGACAGCATGCTGGAACTCTCTGGCTGTCACCCAGCCTGCATAGAGCAATTTACGATGCCCACACATTAGCATCAGCGGGCACTTTGCTGGTAGGTTTCCTTGGAACCGTATCTTTTTATTATAGCTATTTGCAAGCAGTCATTGATACATTTATCATTTCTGAGGTTTAATACAATTGCATCTCAGGCAATCTGAAATCAATAAAGTTTTAGATGGGATGTGCCAATTGAATAATGAAAGTGATTTGGACACATAGACATTTGTAACATTTGGGGAACTCATTCTTGTTGAATAATGTGGAGACTGCGGGCTGTTGTTGCCAGTGTAAATAAGCCTCTGGGTCCTAAAGAAATAAGTGGGTTATTGGGAATACCACAGGGAGGCTGTTCTTTTCTTAACCCATAGATTAATATGTAAAGATTCTATTTGATCATCAGAATGTCCCCTGAAGGTCAGTGTTGGTCTTCTTTACACACATGTAGCATAGAATTCTAGTCTTATTATGCTTTTATTTATTTTTTGGTGTGTGCACAAATGTGTGTATGCTACAATGTTCAGGTGTGTAGGTCAGAGAGCAACTTATGAAGATTTCTTTCCTTCCAGCTTGTGGATCCCAGGTGTTGAACCCAGGTCTTCAGGCTAGCTGGCAAGTGGTTTTACCTGCTGAGTCAACTCACTGACCCTCAGAATGCTGATGCTACAAGGGTCCCTCTATCTATCTGATGGTTGGACACCTACATTTACAGCCAAGAGGATTAAATGACTTCTTCAAGAGCCACTTCCTCACTATCTCTTGATCAAAGTCTCCCCATTTAATTCTCTTGCTTTGTCATTTCTATGATCCCTTCAAGACCTCAGAACTCCTCAGGGTTAATTTAAAAGATGTCAAAGCCACAGCAATGGCTTCCACAGTGGAAAAACTGCACAATGAGTCTTTCCTTTGCTTTCCATGATCACTGAAATTTGGAGGAAAGTTGTTTAAGATCAACGTCATAATAATCTTCCAATAGAGTTGTTATGAAGAGCAAATAGTAACAGGTGCAAGGCATCTAACATGTGTTTACTCCTAGGTCTTCCGCTCGGAGAGCAAGTATCCAGGTGTGTTTGCGGCTAAGGTAGTTTACAGGTGTTGGTGCTCAATTGACATCCAAGAAGTCGTAGTCAACACCTTTTGATGCCGTTTGTGTTTTTTGTTTTTACTTTCTTTTTGTTTTGTTTTTCTACATTCTTATCTAACCCAACAACTGGGATTTTTTTCCTTTTTTTCAGTACTGAGGATTGAACCTAGAGTATCCTGCATGTAAGGCAAGTGTTTTACTTTCGAAATACAACCCCAGGCCTTAGGTTGTTTGGTGAAAACAATCTAAAGAAGATAAAAATCATGCACGTCATATGTCGTCATGTGTGTTCCACCCGTGGATCACTTGAAGGGAAGCCTGGGGAACATTTAAGGTTGCAAACTTCAGCCCCACAGTCCTGAAGATTCTTCGCCCATCTTGACAAATACATTTTAAAGAAAGAAGTAGAAATAAGTAATTTTCTGTGGTGTCTTGCAAATGTCTATGATAATACATGTATTGTTTAGGTGTCAGAAAAAGGGATTTTCTTTATAGTTTAATAAGATGTCTTCAAATATAGTAATTAGAATTGTGTAAGCAGCCACAGGCATATCTGTTTTGAATGCTAGAAGTATTTGAATCTTGTGATTGAATTGGTTTTAAAAATTTTTAATCACACATTTGAAGTCCTGAGTACACCCTAGGCATTTACTTGCTTATGAAAAGTCAAACTATGAATTACACCATTCTGCTCCTCACATTGCTTTCACCTTTCGTCCCACAAATGATTTCTGAAATTTTGCAATTACCTAAAAAACATCAATACTATGTTACAAAAGGTTCTTAAATATAGATGTGAAAGAGAGATGTTTGTCTTCTTAGATACTGATATCAAATAAAGGATGGAATGTCTTTATTTAAAACCAACCCCTCATCCCCCCCCCCCCCGCAAACAGAACGAGTAAACATCAGTGTGGAGAAAGGCTTCCTTTAACTCTGTTATTCAGTTCAAACGTGTGTTAGGAAAAGGTCTGTTCTGCATATAAAATATACAACAAAAAGGGAATAGTGAATAGAAAAATAAAATATGTAGAGGAGACAAAGATTCTGCACACATAGCTTTAAAACTCCAACAGGCAACAGTTTTCAGGAGACGATACATTCGATCACCGAAACATAAATCCCCACAGAGTAATATTTCAACACGATAATTTGCCGTAAGAGACTCACCCATTGCAACAAACTCACCAGGCTTTACCACATTAGCGTTGTCCTCTAAGAGTCCAGAGGAAATGGAGTTCAGATTTCATATAAGTATCTTTGCAGCCGAGACTTTTTGCACTGCAGTGGAATACCTACCAACACCCAGTCAGTTCACCAGGAGCAAACCAGCACCTTTGTCTCCCACACAGTAGCAGGGTCATAGATGGAAAAGGGCTCTGTTCGGAAGACATTATAGAGCTGGAAATCATTTTAAAAATCTGAAGTAGTGAATAAAAAGTAATGAAAGAAAAGAATCTGGCTTCCTCTCTTCATTGCAACACTCTAGTAAACATAAAAAAAAATTTTTTTTTAACATGCTTTAGTCAGGAAACCGCCCCTTCACTTGCTACAGGACTCAATATAGAATAAGAAAAAAAAACCCCACGTTTTTGGCTGTAGCTTTAGTAAACAACAAATGAAGAAAAATCTGGTCTTCAAGAGGTCTGGAAACTCAGAACACAGACCTTGTCACGTGGACAGTTCCTCCATTCTGCCACAAGACTTAGCAATGAGTAGCTGAGCCCTATTCTGGTGGAAAGAGAAGGACAGACTAGTTCCAGCATCAAAACAAGATAATGAAACCACCGACTGACAAAGAACAGTTAATTCTCCTGAATAATAATGACATCATGTTTGCATATAAGACAGCGTTTGCGTTATTGCTCTACTTAGAATAATAATACAGTAAGGAACCCATAACAGACTGCACATTAAAAACTTAAGGTTCTTTGGTGAAGAATGAAAGAAAACAGTATTTGAGCTTTAAAGAAAAATATCTTATCCATGATTTTTCTTTTATCTATTGATCCGTTGGATCCTCTCACAGAGCAAGGAGAGGTACTGAGTAAGTTTCACCATGGCAACAATTGCCACACCCCCAGCCATCATACACGTGGGCCAGAAGAGAGAATGGAACAGCACATTGGAGCTGTAGAGTTTGGTCAGGATGACACTCTTCTGGTTTCCTTCCGGGTCAGAATAGCAGGGGAAGTGTTGGTGTCTCCTGAAGTTCTCCATGACGACACTCACCAGGGACATAGACTCTTCGAAGTTGTTTCCACACTTAGGAATATAGGAGCACTGTGAAGAGCAAGGCGGAGAGTCACCAAGAGAGCTAGGAGGATAGTAGTCAACCTAGCTTTATCTGCGAGACAATCCTGGTGGTTCACTTTTATATATTTAAACTAAGGTCTCCCAAGACCAGAGAGGTCACATACTGATGAAACCGATGTTTCGGGATTCCTAGACAAAGTTTTTCTTAGTAACTCATCTACAAATTACTTAATTGTTGATTAAAATCTAATTGTGAATTGATATAACAATCTCACATTACATACGTAGAAAAAGTAAGTAGTACTTTCTACTATCACTAAGAGTGATGGGTCTTAATTCCCTCCTCTCAAACACACTTCTTCAGGGGCTCAGAGGGAAAAATCTTCCTGAGTTTTGTCTGCCCACATAATATAAGACATTGCTATAATGTACTGTGATGGTTAATCTTAATTGTCAACTTAACTGGATTTAGGGTCACCATGGAAACACACTTGTGGGAAAGTCTGTGGCAGTGTTTCCAGAAAGGTCTACCTCAGGAGGTAATAACATGGAAGGTAGGTGACATGTGTTCCTTGGCTGGGGTGCCAGACTGAATGAAAAAAATGGGAGCTGAGTGCAACTATCCTGTTCTCTCTGCTTCCTGACTGTGGCTACAATGTGATGAGTTACTTACTCCCTCTGCCCACAACCAACGATGCAACCGACGGTGCCTCCCCTAACTGTGACCCACACTGTGACCCCAAGCTGCAGGTCCATCCTTCCTTAGGTCACTTTTGTCAGGAATTATATCACAACAAAAGGAAACATAATTAACACAATGCCAGTATAAAAGAGTGATTTATGAAAATATATTTGTTTTGACTCCATGGTATTCGACCAAGCTACCTTGGTCATCTTGTTACTATTATAAATAAGCAAAACAAAACAAAAACCCCGAACCAAATCAAAACAAACAAACAAAAGCCAGCTGCAGCTTTGGTGGATCTTGGAGAATTCAGAGAGGCTGAGCAGAGAGGCCTGTGAGGAAAGGGAGGGCCTCTGCTTGCGGAGCACCTTCCTGCCAGCCAGGGGGACGGAAAGCAAGGGCAACAGAGTGCCCTCTCTGACCTGAGGACCCAACGCTGTTTTGATTGGCTCATCTCACAGAGATCTCTTGCGTTCTGTCCCTTCTACCTCTCTCCCTCTTTTGTCTTTCCACACGGTCATACGAGGTGGCTTGTGGGTCGGACATGTGCATTGGTATGAGATTTGGAGTGGGACCCTGGAATCTGGGAGAGATTTCCATCTATAAATCTCACAGGGAGAAAATTACAAACAAGTTAAGCTTCAGCTAGTGGAGCCTTGTCTCTCTGGAACAATTTTTTTTCCCCTCTGGCTTATCAGCAGCACCAGGAACTTGGGTAGCTGTAACCATGGAGTTTTTGATGCTAAATAGCAGCAGAGTCTCTGATTGGTTAAGAATGGAAGATGAGCATGCTGGCAGGGCTTCGGCACGGGGCAGAGGATGAGCTCTGAATGCAGCCCAGCGCCTCATATACCGACTCAGAACCCCGAGTGTGTGCACGAGCAAGTGTTCTGGTAACTCGACTGCCTGGTTCTCAGGTGCGAACTTTGTAGATGACAGCCCCATGTCACAATGGTGTGAAAAGGACGAGCACACCTCTCACCATGCTTAATATGATGCTCGTGTCGCAGAGACGGTGTCAATATACTTTAAACCGTGACCAGCTTTGAGTCGGTGCCCATTCACGGACTCGCGTGAACCCAGCAGAGTGCTGGACTCAGCCTGGGGCTGGGGTGGAGAAGAAGGCTGAGAGTATCTCCAGAGGAAGCGATAAACTGGGGTGACAATGGGCCAGGGGCTTCACAGGCTAAGGGTTTGGCCAGCGGGATGGTAGCTTTCAGGCGCTCATGAGATTCTTTGTTCATGGCAAAGCTGTGCATGCAGATCAGGGCTTTAAGAGTTTTAGGAAATGTTTCTTGAAGCAAACAATTTTAACAACAACAAAACAAAACAAACACAGATAAGCCTTCTATAACTGGATGCAAGCCGAACCAATCTGTATTATATTTTTTTCATCATTTTTTTAAAATTTATTTTTTTATTAAAAATTTCCACCTCCTCCCCACCTCCCTTTTCCCTCCCCCTCCTCACCTCTCCCTTCCTTTCTAGTCCTAAGAGCAGTAAGGGTTCCCTGCCCTGTGGGAAGTCCAAGGTCCTCCCCCCTCCATCCAGGTCTATAAAGGTGAGTATCCAAACAAACCAGGCTCCCACAAAGTTAGTCCATACAGGAGAATCAAAACCCAGTGCCATTGTCCTTGGCTTCTCAGTCAGCCTTCATTGTCAGCCACATTCAGAGTGTCCAGTTTGATCACATTCTCCATCACTCCCAGTCCAGCTGGCCTTGGTGAGCTCCCATTAGAACAGTCCCACCATCTCAGTGGGTGGACGCACCCCTCGTGGTCCTGACTTCCTTGCTCATGTTCTCCCTCCTTCCGCTCCACATTTGGACCTAGGGAGTTAAGTCCAGTGCTCCAATGTGGGTCTCTGTCTCTATCTCCATCCATCGCCAGATGAAGGTTCTATGGTGATATGCAAGATATTCATCAGTGTGGCTATGGGACAAGGCCAGTTCAGGCACCCTCTCCTCTGCTGCCCAAGGAACAAGCTGGGGACCTATCCTTGGACCTGGGAACCCCTCTCTAAAGGCATCGGGTCTTGGTGTGTTTTTGTGCTTACCTTATGGAAGTACTTTCAGTGTCTCACAGAGCTAAGTTACTGAAATGATCTCAATAAAATATGGCATGCCATTAAAAAATGGAGCTTTTCTTTATTTTCTTCTGCTATGGTGAAACAATTCAATTTACTTTTTTTTTTTTTAAAGAAACATCTGTCAGGCAAATGACAATAATTCTGTCACTAGGTAAGATTCTCCCAAACAAAACAAGATATAAAGTAGCTCTGAGACCATCTGGCAAAGTTGTAATACAGGAGCTTCTTATTAAAGTTTAAAGCTGACAGGGCCTGAGAGGGGTGGGTATGGTCTGACTGCACTCCACACACACTCACCCTCAGGCACTCCATGCCAGGGGCACACACAGGGGCAACACACAGATACTAGTGGCGAGAGTCTGGGGTGCTCTGGGCCCACCCGATGTGGTTATCTGCCCCTTTCTGTTTCTGCCCATGAAAACTCTACCATATGTCAGCTGTCTATTTCTTTTTCTTGTCGACAGATCCCTTGTGATAATGAATGAATCAATGAGGTCGTATAACAAGTTCCTGACTTGAGTTCATGTGGTCCCGTGGCTATCGGCACGTGGCCCTCAGCACCAATTTCATCTCTGAAATGAGGTTAATCGAGACTTCCCGGCAGCTATCTTTCAGAATTAGATGATGAATATGCATACGGCCTCCATAAATTTTTATTAGCACATTTTCCTACCAGAATATCACATTTTCCCACATGCTCTCCTAAAGTCTTTAATTGAGTGCCACATACTAAGTTACAGAAGTTCTAAAGAGGGCTGAACAGCCAGCTGTGGGGTTCTGACAGGGTCGGCTCGCCTTGTGGCCTTTGGAGATGTGCGGTGAACCGGATTCTACCTTAGGATGTGGGTGTTTACTTCTGTCGCCCCAGCTTTAGTCCTGTGTATTCTCCGGAAGTGAGTATGGATCCAAAGCAAAGATTTAGCTATTGTGCTGTAGCCAGATGCTTGCTACAGAAGTGGGTATAACAAGGAACAATGGCTTAGCTATCACCTGCCTCCATCAAGTATTTGTGGGGTAATTTTATGTGAGTGGTCTAGAATACACGGAACATGATTCAATAAATAATATTTGACTACTATACAATCTACACTTAATTTGGAAATTATAACACGATCATAAAAATAAAGATATCATCCTTTTTAGGCAATTATTTTGTTTAGTGGGTATGGGATTGAAAAGATTTAACTTTTAAATTGTGAATAATATATAATAGAAAGGTAATGATCAAAGTATGTAAATACTGATACCAGGAGGATGTATTAATTTTCCAGATTGCCAGTCAGCAGAGAACTGAGGAATCTACTTTGTGTGTGTGTGTGTGTGTGTGTGTGTGTGTATACATGCACATGTATTTGTATATATGTTGGTTTGTGTGTACATAAGTGTATTCTTGTATGTGGAGACCAAAGATTGATGTTGTATATCTTTATAATCATTTTCTACACTTTTTTGGTTACAGGATCTCAAGAAACCTGAAACTCACTGATGGATTAGACTCGCTGGCTAGCAAGACCCCAGGTTCTCCTGTCTCCACCTTCCTAGCACTGTCAATACAGATGCATCACTTTTATGTGTCCTGGGGAATCTGGACTCACGTCCTTGTGCTTGCATGGCAGGCACTTTCCTGACTCCCCAGCCTTTTGGTCTCTTATTTTTTCATTTTATTTATACTATATTTTATATTTTTTCAGATTTTTGTGCATTATATTTTTAGCATATTTACTCCCATTCTCCAAATCCTCCCAGATCCATTCCCTATTCAATTCGCATCTAACTTTGACTCCTCATCTCTTTAATTACTTCTCTTATTTTTCGAGATTATAATATAATTACAGCATTTCCCCTACCCTTCTTCCCTCCCAGATCTCCCATATACTCCTCCTTGGTCTCTTTCAAATGTATGACCTCTTTTTTCATTAATTATTATTACATGTATATATGTATGTACAATTATATTCCTAAATACAACCTGCTCAATCTGTGTAGTAATGTTACGTGTATCATGCATATTTTCAGGACTGAGCATATGGTGTTGGATAGCCGTGTGCTCTTCCCGGGGGGAGACTATTTCTCCTGCCCTCAGCATCCCTTAACTGCCTGTAGTTCTTTATTTAAGGTTGAGGCCCCATAGTCTTTCACCATCCATGTTGGCATGTATGCTGCTGTCCTTGGTCAGCTCATCTTTGGACAGCTGGGTGGGTAGGACTCCATGGATGTAGATTTTGATATTCCAAGGAGGCACAAGCTCAAGGCAGACTCTTGATCCTCTGACTCCTACAATCTTCCTGCCCCGTCTTCTGAGCCTTGGGTGTAGGAATTGTTTGGTAGATGTATCCACTGGGACTGGGGTCCACAACTCTTCGTTATGATGGGTTGTGGTTTTCTGTAATGGTCTCTATCTGTTGCAAAGTGAAGTTTCCATGATGAGGATGAGGACTACACTTGTCTGTGGGCTCAAGGACAAATGTTTAGAGTGCTGTTCTGTGTAACATGAGTGGGGCCTGTTTGTTTGTGTTTTTCTGTCCTGCCCGGTACCCCACAACTATTTAACCCCAAAGAAAATCACGCGAGATCTCTATAAGTTATAAAGCTGATTGGCCCTTTAGCTCATGCTACCTATTTGTTCTTGTAGCTTATATTAACCCATTATTCTGATCTATTTTAGCCATATGGCTCAGTACCTTTTTCCGTTTGGCAGATC
Source organism: Myodes glareolus (assembly GCF_982192425.1). Classification (NCBI taxonomy): domain Eukaryota; kingdom Metazoa; phylum Chordata; class Mammalia; order Rodentia; family Cricetidae; genus Myodes; species Myodes glareolus. The sequence goes on from NC_142045.1 coordinate 50,968,359, forward strand.
ACATCCTGCTGCTTCGGTGATCTGGGCAGGAGTGGGAGGAATCAACTTCCTCTTCCCCAGAATTCTCCTGCTCTCCTTGCATCGTTTCCACTTCCTGTCTGATTTTCCCACCTACACCTCTTGCCTGGCAAATCAGCATTTATTTAAAACATGATTGACAGAATACAGATAATTCTTCCGCACCAGTTATGGATGATGCTCCATGATTCTACTAGTTTCCTCCATGCTGTGTGGATCTTGCGTCCCTTTAGAGAGCTTCTGGTTATCACCCAGGTATGTGCACCACTAATGCATTCTTAGAGTTATCATGCCTTGCTGGTCATTGTTGCGGCTCATAGTTGGGTAGAACTGTTGATTATTTCTCTCCTTTGGAACGTTGCCTGGTGCTTTTCAGTACCAGGAAGTCTAGCCCTCAGGAAGCTTTCAGGTGAATTCTTGTTCAGGGCCTTTTGCAACTGAAGTACATGGAGTTTTCAACAACGCCCTCATTCAACAAAAACAAAGTCCAATTAGTGCCAGGTATATGCTCTCGGACGGTTAGCCGGCCAGAGCCACACTCTTAAAGGGACTAACCCTCCCTGTCTCGGCAGTTGTCAATCACCCGTAGTTCTCCCCGGGGTATGGGAACTTTGCGACATACTGCTTGACCCCATGTTAGGATTTTGCCTGGTTTGAGCTTTCCCAGGTCTTATGCATGTTGTCTCGAGTGCTGTGAGTTCGTATGTGCAGCCGCCCTGTTGTATCCAGGAAGGAATTTCCTTGGAGTCACCTACCACCTCTGACTCTTACAACCATTTCACTTTCTCTTCCACAAAGGAGAGGATGTGATAAAGATATTGCATTTGGGGATGAACACTGAGGAGATCTGAGAGATGTACTGATCTATAGATAAATCATTAAGCGTTTGTTTAACATTCTCTTCTCCCCACCTCACCCCCTTTTCTTAAAATTCATTCTTAAATCTTTTGTCTGCAAGTTCAACTACACAGCAGAAGGGGACACTGGAATTCAAGCTACTATGTGAGTGCTGGGAGTTGAACTCAGGACTTCTGGAAGAGTAGTCAGTGCTTTTAACCACTAAGCCATCTCACTAGCCTATAACAGTCTCTTCTTAACCTGAAATTTTGTTAATAAAACTGGCTTCTTTCCCCAGTTCCTTTGATTTCTGAATGGCAGGAATTTCTCATTAGTAACTAAAATCACAGAGGATACCCATGGCGTAACCTTCCTCCCCTTGCTGTAGAAACTTGATCTTCAGCATCTCCTGGTTGCTTCTTCCCTTATGTGGTCAATGAAGACCCAGCAGTCACATCTTCTCTCCAGTTCTTTGGAATACAACTGAATTTTCCTTCCTTTTGCCTCACTTCCAGGACCTTCTATGTCAAAAGAGTCATTTTCATTCTCAAGATAGGAAGTTTAAAAAAAAACCCTACCTGTCGGGTTTCTAGACATGCTTCAGTAGGCACATGTGAAACAGAGAGACAGGCCGTCATCCTCGAGATGAAGGATGGGGCCAGCAACAGGGGCAGGATTTGGCTGAATAACCTCACTCTCTGCCTCGGCTTTTTCTTTTGCAGTGATGGGGAGGCACCATCACTTCCTTGGGACTTTAAGGAAGCCTTGTGTTTTATTTGCTATTTTATGAGAAAGGAACTATTGTATTTCAAGAAGTTAGATGTTTAATGAAATCCAAATACTCATTGAGTCCAATAAATATAGCAGGTGGCAATATACAGGTGTCAAAAGCATAAACAATGCAGGACAGATGTTAGAAAAAAAGAGAATACAGCAAGGGTGGGTTGGTGAGATGGGAGAGGAGAGTGCCTGAAGCCTTTCTGGAAAGATGGACCATCACAGAGGCACGTCGGAATCTTGGTCTAAAAAGCCCACCAGTTCCCAGGGTACCTTAGTCCGTGTGTCCTGAGTTAAACAAACAAAATCACTCGTGTGAACACGATGATCTTGGTTTTGAAGTCAGGAAGCCTTGTGTTATTCGGGACTTTTGAGTTCTACACACTTGTGAGAAACAGAGGTGTTGAGAGCATCAACTGGGACCTCCTTTTCTTTCCTCTTTGGTCTGGGCTTTCAGCGGAGTTTGGACTTGACAAGCAGGACCCTTGGAAGTGTTTGAGCAAAGCAAGAAAAAGGCAGGCTTTGCTGAGGATGACCATCTCCTCCATTTCATCTCTTTCCAGAGACGTTCACTTTGGTCATTCTTGCTGAGCACTTACATATTGTACCATTTCTGTCCAGCATGGAGCAGTGTATTCATTACTGTTTCTCTTGATATGGTCAAGCACTCAACAAAAGCATTCTAAGAAAGGAAGGATTTACTGTGGTTCACAGTCTGAGGGAACAGTCTATTACATAGGAAAATGGCCGCTGATGGCATTACATCCACAGGCAGGGAGCAGAAAATGAGGAATGTTTGTGTTCAGAGTTTGCTTTCACCTTCTTATTAGTCCAAGACTTTAGCCCATGGGATGGTGCTGTCCACAATAGGTAAGCCTTCTCATCTCAGGGTTCCTAATCTAGAAACTTCCCTACAGACATGCCTAGAGTCTAATTTAATCTAGACAATCCCTCATAGGGATGTCCAGAGGCTTGTCTCTAGGGTGATTCTAGATTCTGCTGGCAGTCACTATCAATCACCACAAATTAAAAATAAACTTTAAAGGCACTAGTGATGTCCAGAGAGAGAGAGAGAGAGAGAGAGAGAGAGAGAGAGAGAGAGAGAGAGAGAGAGGCATCTAGGGCCTTGGGATCTGTCAATACCCACCACAGAGCCTCACCGCATGCTGATTTGACTGAGAGTGAGTCAGATAATCTGACCTGGACCCCTGTTGCTGACTTGTTTTTTTTGTGGAGCAGGGGGGCTGGGGTGGGATGGTGGGGTGGGGGAGGAAAGCTTCCTTCTTCCCATTTTTCCTTCTTGCTACTCAGAGGCATTAAGGTCTGTGCGATCTTCTTATAATCTTTCTTGATTCATGAACAGAGATGAGCTCAGATGTTCCAGAATTCAGCTTTTCTGAGAACTGTCTAAACTTTGTCGGCTTACAGCACCATGTGTGCACAAATACTTTGCAGGATATTTGATCACACTGTGAAATCCTGAGACTTGGTTAATAAAATCAACCTTGGATCGGGGAATAGCCAGCAACTAGTTGCCTGGAATTAACCATAGAGAGGATGGAGGAGCCAGGAATACGGATAGAGAGACGCACAGGAAGGAGTAGGTAGGGACTTGGAACTTCATGGTCCTTTTGACTTGGATGGTTGGAGAGATGCTCTCTTTTGGTCTTTTGCCAAAAAGGAAGATCATCTCGTTGCTTCTCAGACTCTCTGAACTATCAGACTTTTACTCCAACATCTGACCCCTAAGTCTTTATTGTTAAATAGAACATAGTTAAAAACAACATTGGTGGCTGTGGCAGAGCCAGTGTTGGATGAACAGGAAGAAGGGCCAATAGCTAAGCAGGAGAGGATGGGCAGGACTTCCATGGAGAGAGAGGAACTTGGGGGAAGAATCAAAGAGGTGGGGATTCACCAATAAGATATGTAGTAAGTCTGATGTAGAGTATGGAGGAGAAATAAGAAGCAGACACACGGCAGAACATAGATTAATATAAATGGGTTAATTTAAGTTTTAAGAGCTAGTTGGGAACAAATCTAAGCTTAGGACAAGCTTTTATAATTAATAAAAAGTCTCCGTGTCATTATTTGGGAGCTGGAAGCCCAAAGAAAGTCCAACTACACAAATATATGTGTGTGGAGACATGATGACCCAGATGTCATTCCTTGGGAGCTGTCTACTTTATTTTTGAGATATGGTCCCTCACTGGCCTAGAACTTACAAAGTAGGCTGGCTGGCCTGTGAACCCCGTCTTTTCCTCCTCAGTGCTGGGATTACAGATGTGGGACACCAAATCCTGCTACTTATAGGAGTTCTGGAGGATCAAAGTCAGGTCCCCATGCTTGTGCAGTGAGCACTTTGACTGAGCCATAAGTCTGGATTCTTCCTCTGTGTTTTCTCAAGAGTATGTGCTGAAGGTTTTCTCTTCAGGAGATAGCAAGATAAAGTAAAGAGTTTTCGATATTAATTCAGACCTAGACACTTGGGGAATGTCTGACTCGGGGGAAATTCCTTTTCTGAGCTTCAGTGTTTTAAAGTGAGAATGATGATGGTGTGGTACACAGGGAATTGCTTCTGCAGCTAAACAAGCCAGTTTATGTAAAATATCAGTATTCTGCAGTGCCCGGCACATTGTGAGTTCTTAATATTATCTGACTATGATTATTTTAGGAGCAGGAGTAAGCAAGATAATTTTTTAGACATGTTATTACAGTAGTGGGCATGTTCTACATAGTGAGCACTTAGTTAACACCATTTTCCATTTGATGCTTCAGGTTCATCTTCTCTAGTTTCTGTGACCTGCCAGGGCTCTGCCGAAGACACCACAAAGATCTGATGGCCTGAAAACATGAAGCTAGGCAAAACGTAAGCAGTCAGCCTGCCACTGTCTGCAACCGTGTCTAATTGTCATAATTTGATCAGGGAGAATGCTAGTCACATGGTGGGAAGAGGGTGGGGACAACACCACCAAGCATCTTGCAGTAGAGGGAAGGTCTCTGTGTCATGATCACAATGTCCAGAGCACCCAAGCTGAGAATGATTAAGATATGTTAGTCTCTGAAATTAGGAAATCCATAGTGCTTTGGAATGGGTGACAGAATAAAGAGCTATGCTAAATTTGGAGTTGAGAATAAGGCTAATTAATGCACTGCCCCATTGGAAGCAATCATCTTTCTCATGAAAGTTATGTATAAATACCATATATGTTTGTATTTGTCATACCTATTATATGTCTTGATCAGCATGCATCAAAATGGATGTAATCTTTTATTTCACTACAAACTTCATCTTAAATTCACCTTTCAATGAGTATGTGTTGAGAGTCACTGGTGTTTAGCAGAAAGTTTAACTCCCGAAGGAGATCAGGACTGCGATGTAAAGTAGCAGCCTTGGCAAATTAATATTCAGCTGCTGTTTATGGTTCTAGTGACACTCTGGAGGCTGAGGGAAGGAAAAGTCCCAAACCATGCTGAATTAATACTCAACCGCTGTTTGTCATTCTACTGACAGCCTAGTGGCCAGTGGCTGGGGGAGGCCAGGCCCCTCACAGCTCCCAGAGGCCATCAGTCAACTAAGAGCGCCACGAGAGCGTGCTGGCTTCTCCGGTCTGGCGGCTTGAGCTTGCCTGTTGACAAGAGGCTGTGAACTGGGCTTAAAGACTAAAGAAAAAAAAGGGAGAAACTGAAAAGGTATAATCAGGTATTTTGAATGTTTTCTCACAAAAATGCAGACGGTTAAGCTGATCCCTCTTGCCCCCTGCTGTGTCGGTTCTAACACAGGGTCGGCAGTAGCTAGAATCTTAGCAGAAGCAGGGCTATTTCTCAGTATCTGGGGGTTCCTGTTATTCTTGTGGGGTAAGAGAAAGTAGCAGGAAGGTGAGGTCGACATTGAGGGTATTTTTTTCTTTTTTAAAATTATCAGTTGTTCTTTTCATTTATTTTACATCCTGATCACAATTTTCCCTCCCTCCTCTCCTTTGTCCCCCTACCCAAACCCCCTTCAACACTCCCCGGCATCTTCTCCTCTTCCTCATTCAGAAAGCGGCAGGCCTCCCATGGACATCAATAAAGTATAAAACATCAAGTTGAGGTAGGAACAAATTCCTGCCCTTGCATAAAGGCTGGGCAAGGTCATCTAACATGGAGAATTGGTCCCCAAAAGCCAGTTCAAGTGCCAGGGAGAGGTCCTGATCCCACTGTTAGCAGCCCCACGAACAGACCAAGCTACCCAACTGTTACACACATGCAGAAGACCTAGGTCGGTCCCATGCAGGCTCCCTAGTTGTTGGTCCAGAGTCTGTGAGCTCCCAAGGACTTGGGTCAGCTGTGGGGTCCACCATCATGACCTTGAACCCCTGACTTTTACAGTCCCACCTTCCTCTCTGACACTGAGGGTATTTTTGTCTCCTTTGCCAGAGGTATCTGGAATACTCTTCATGCCGAACAGAAATGGTCAGATAGTCTTCCAACATGGAGATGGCTGTTTTCTCAGAACTTTATTACTGGCTAAAAGCAGGCTGTTCATCCAGAGGATAAAGAGCTGGGTTAGGGTTGCCCAGCAGTAATGTTCAGTGCCTGTCCCACAAATCTGCTAACTGTGGCTGGGGCCTAGAGCCTCTGTGCTTGGATGGTATTTTTGAGAGCCCAGAAGCACTGTGGCCCAAAATTCTCTCTCTTCTCTGTGGTGCTCTGAGTGGATGTTTCCAGGAGTGATACTCCGACTGTAGTTCCAGTTTGACTACCTCAGTTTAAGCAATTACAAGGTAGTGGTGTTGAAGAACTGGTGTCCACAAACACCTGGCAGAAGCGAGTGGAAACACTGGAAGAAAATGGCATCAACTTAGGCTGAAAGAGATTTTTATAAAAAAACTTTGAAGAGGTTGGGGAGATGGCTCAGCGGTTAAGTGATCTACTGCCCTTGCAGAAGAGCTGAGTTTGGTTCCCAGTACTTGAGTATAGGATGGCTCACATGGCTCACAACAACCTGGAACTCAAGCTTCAAGGGTCTCGACACCTTTTTCCGACTTCTATCCATACTACATACCTGTGCATACACCCCACCATCCATCCACATACACACACACACACACACACACACACACACACACACTCAATTAAAAATATTTATTAAAAACTTTGAAAATATGTTCCCTGAAAAGTAACGAACTGCTCGTTAAGGTAAGACAACGTAAACATCTGAAGTGGATCAGGGCTCAGCTGTTAAGGTCATCAAATAAGCGCAAGCGTTCCAAGGACAGGAACTAGACTATAATAAGAAACTAGAAACAACCAAAGAAGACCCAAATGAGTGCCCTAAAACTGAAAATACATCAGGAGGAGTGTGAAGGCCTGTCTGCTTTTGCCTGCGGTGTTGTGCGCTCACTTGCAGCCCTTGATGCCCGGGGAGGTACAGAAGCTGTGGCTTATGATGGACTCTGGTTTGAATGCAGACAAAGGGAAGTAGAATTTATCAATAAACCTGGAATCTAGCTTTATCACAACTACTGGAGCATGAGGGAAATATGAGTATTGACATAATACTCATTTAGATAAAGTACACGCATCTTACCCTTTATTTATTGGTTTTGGTGAAAACATGTGGATTGGTCCTGAAAATGAATTTATTGCACGTATGACTATCAGAAGTTGGTGCAAAGAAGGAAAAATTATAATTTTCAAAATGACACTTGCATCGACAACTCTTCTCATTATATTCAGCTTGGGGTGATTCCTTCAAAGTCACTGCGCTGTTACTCCACGCTCAAGAACTGGAAACATTAGACACGCAGCCCTTTCATATGCAGTTGTGCACCAGGGCCAACGCAACAAGCACCTGGGTTTGCTGAAGAAGAAAGTAGAGAAGTTTGGCCTGAGCTCCTGAAGCCACAGACCGAGCAAATGGTGAAGAGTCCTCAGAGTTCTGGCTTGGGTTTCTTCTTGATTGCCATTCCCATCACCGCCACAGTTACCAGACTGGGAGCTGGGGTGTAATGTGTATCATGACCAAGTCCCATATTAGCAATTTCGGGATTCATCTTGGGAAGTGCCCTGCCCACTTGTGTGTGGTTACTGTGCTTACTTTATTTTCACCGAGGACAGCATGCTTGTGATTGCGTCATGTTTGTTTTAATAGTATACTCAATTTCTAGCTGTCTTACTGGGAAAACAGATGCTATTTGACAGTAAAAGATTTTCAACAGAGGAGGAATTGATAACTGGGGATGAAAAAAATGGAGATGAAGGAGAGAACGCAGAAAGAAGAGAAAGAAGAGGTATATTAAGAAAGAGGAAGACCACAGGGCTAGGGAGAAGGTGACCCAACATAAACCAAAAGCCCAAAGCAGAAAAACAACAAAACAAAACATTGAAAAATAGTATGCTGAACTTGAAGAAAATAGACAAATCTCGACCTTAGTAGGTTTTTTTTTTGTTTTCTATAGTTACTTACCAAATTTAATTTGGAAGACAAAAACAGTAAGAATATGAAACTTGCATTTTACAGAAAATAGTCAGCTCTTAATGACGCACAGAGGGAATAAATAATAGGAGCAGCATCAGCAACAAAAAGTTGCCTTAAGATTTTATTATGGTGTCTGATAAAAGAAGGAATATTTATATTTCCATCTCTCTGTGTAGACATTTTATATGCATTAATAAGTATCAGAAATATTAATTTAAACGAAACTGTCCATGTGCGGTGCTTAGCACCACTCCGAGTTTAGAATAGCCATTTGATATATACTAGCTTGTTTTTATTATTATTATAGTTATTGATAATAAGTGCATTTTCCATGTGATATCAAAACATCCAATGCTGTTTATATTTTACATACATTCATGGAAGATTTTACTTGATACTTGCTCCTCCTGTTGGAAGATGAGCACATACTTTTTATTTCATAGTCTGTAATTCATCAGTGACTTTCTGTATTTTTTGTCATGCAACTCCAATAAATGCAAAAATAATTCACTGTAAATGAGCACTGTAGCTGCTCTTACATTTCTATGCCAAATACATCTCAAGTTATTCCTTATCGTTCCTCAGCATGTTTTTTTTTACAAATTCACACATTTATGGGAAAAGTAAGTTTACATTAGAATGGTGGGCAATACTATTAAATGAATTGAATAAAAATTTTAGCATCAAAAAAAGAAAACATAGTAAGAAAAATTTGGAACTTAGTGGATGAGTCTGGCAATAAACTTTTCAGAATTGAGAAAAGAATTTCTGAAAGGTTTCAATCCCTAACCAAGTGATGCAAGAGGAAAAGAGAGAAAAAGAGAGGGAGAAATGGACCAGATTCAGCGAGGAAGTCCAGCATCCGGCCACCTGGAGTCCCAGAAGCAAGGGAGCAAGGGAGAGGTGACACAATGTTTAATGAGACAGCCTGGTAAGGTTCTGGAACAGAAAGTATTGAGGAAGGGGAAGAACTCTGTGAATGCTTGGAAGTCTGAATAGGGTAACTTCTCACTTGGGTGTGTGACAGACTGTAGAAAATCACAGGAAATGATCTTTAAACAGGCGAGACTGCCTCACAGATGCAGCAGTGAAACCGAGGGCTGCGTGATGAGCAGCATCGTTGCTCATCAAGAGACAATGGAACAAAGGAACGGCCGACCTAGAGATGTGTGCTCAGTGAATGCATCCTCCAAGAAGCAAAGCTCGGGAGAAATGCTTTGAGGACAACACAAACCAAGGAAATTCTCCACGCCAGACACTGTTCCCGCATCGTCTCTAATGAGAGACTGTTTTTGAGGCTGTGGGAAAACGGCTGCAGATGGGAAAGCAGAATAAAAGGCTGGGCACAATGAAAATGCAGAGCTGTGGGCCCGTGGAAGCTCGTATGACTGCACACAACTTCAACAATCTGTGCCGAAGTCTAGGTAAACAGAGAATGGCAAGAATGTCATACAAATGGCCTCAAAACTGCCACAGTAGTCTTTGGGCTAAACTTTGACACTATCGGAGCAGATTAGTTTAGTTTCCAGGAGAGGAAATGAGTCCTGCAAGCGACCCCATGAAGAAGGGTAGCCTTTCACAGAACAGACTGAGTCAGTTGCCGTCCCTTCAAAAACAAACACCTACAAACAAGAAATGAATGTGACGAGAAACACAAACTCGACCCCTACATAAAGGTCAGTTTTAGGAAGGCTGCTGGTGTATGGGGAAGAAATAACAGCAATCCTTAATTAAGGAAAATGGCTAGGTTAAACAAAATGTTAAGTAAGAACAATAAATAGAAGAACCAAAGTACTAAACAAAATGGAAAAAAAAATGACAAGACATGGTTACAGTAAAACTGAAATGTCTTCCATACAAAGATGCTCCAGAGAGGGAGGAAACAGGCTTGGGCACACAACTGTTGGTGTTTGAGTCAGGCTCTTACTGGATTGCCCAGGCTGATCTTGAACTCTTGGGTTCAAATGATCCTCTTGCCTCAGTCTTTGGAGTAGCTGGGACGAAAGGCGCATGCCCCCTTGTCTATGTATTTAAACAACCCCTACAAGGAATGTGAAAAGTGAACAACCCAGGGGAGGAAAGAGAAGAGGAACTTCGGATGACAGACACTCAAAAAGCCACGCAAACCAGAAGGAGACCCCACCATTTCGACTGTAAAGTTATAGTGAGCATTTGGAACACCAAGAATCCTCTTACTACAGGTGCCTTGGAAAAGCCCTGCCATCATTTTCTGAGCTTTATGACACACATATGTCATGTTACGACCCAGGTAGTTCGCCTTCAGATTTACGCCCGGCAGAAGTGTGTGGGCTGGTGGCTTGGGCTCGGAGAGTTATACAGCAGAACATCTGTGGCAGAGCTATTTCCGATTGCCCTGAGCTGTAGAAAACTCGATGTCTATCAGCTGAAGAGTGGAAAACTAAGCTGACATTCCAAGTGAAATGGAAATGAATGAATTTCACCTCAACGGAACGATGCCAAGCACCGTGCTCCGTGAAGGAAGCCAGACGGATGGGTGCAGTCTGTGCGATTCTGTACAGAGAGAAAAGTAAGACAGTGTGTATGGATATGTGTTTAGATGATAAGAACCACCAAGGAAAACACAGAGACAGTTGCCATGATAGCTTGGGAGGCGGCTATCCCGGAGGAGCAATGCCTGTGGTTATTGGGAGGGGCAGGAACGGTCTTTGGGGGGGGGAAAAGAAAATGTCATTTTGTTTCTCTTATGGTAGTTAATGGGGAGCCCTTGATAATAAATGCTTGAGTTATATCTTTTGTAGTATAAGCGCGTTTCTGTATGGGGTCATGACTCACATTTAAAAATATGATAGTGGATCAAAGAAACCAAATAGGGCCCATGACCACACAGAGCACCAACAAGGTCCTGATCCTAAGCATGTACCTGGGATTGATAATGGGAATCACAGTCCCTGTTTGTCACTTAAATAAGGGAGCCAGAGCCGAAGTGATGGGATATCCAGTCGAGGAAGTGGAAAGAGCCCTTACTGTCTGGTTCCTCTTCAGTCTGTGAGGCTTTCCAGTTCCTCGAAGACCAGAGAGTTTTACAGGTACCAGCTAGCACAAGACAGCTTTGTTTAGAAATCTGGCTTACAGGGAGAAAACAGACAGCTGGGCAGGGCTCAGCTTTCCAGGCTTGTGGAGCCATGTTTCTACTCTTGTTTCTGCCTACTACAAATGAAAGAACACCAGAAGCAGCATTTTCAAATAACGCTCTCTGGAGTACTCATCAAGGAGAGACCTCAGAGATATCTGCAAGAATTCTCTCAGGTTGTTGTAACCAAAATGCAAGGTGGGTTTGTTTTACTCCTTTGTGACAACACCATTTGCTGCCCATGTGCTAGTACGGAACCCCCAAGCTACTGAAAGCCCTGTAAACGATCACCGAAGGCTTGACCATTGCAATGAAAAATTTTACAAGAATGATTAGAGTTCCTGAGGCTCACTTGCTTCCTGGAAATAAGCACCAATGGTACTATAGGAGGCCAGAATCAGATTGTCTTAGCTTATTCAAGAATATTCTGGGTATCTAAGTGGCTACTATAAAACTCAAACCCAATATACATATAACTTGAGATTGATACAGCAGATTGGTTCAACTAAAACATTTACTGGTCATCACAGTCCTTCATAGACCTTATAAATATAAACATTTTTGGGACAGGATCTTGCTATGTGGTTTTGGCTTGTCTTGTATTTGTTTTGTAGCCCAGGTAGGCCTCGAACTTGTGGCAATCCTCCTGCTTTAGTTTCTTGAGTGTCGGATTATAGGCTTGAAACCACCATGACTAACATCAAAAATTTTTTATGTATATTCAATATAACACACATTTATTAAACACCTACCCATGAAGACTTTAACACATTGGCATGGTGTTTTGAATTAGAAACATCTTCCATAGACTCAGTTATTTGAATACTTGGTCCCTAGTTGATGGCATTGTTTGGGAAGATTATGAGGAGGTGGAGTTTAGCTGAAGGAAATGTGTTGTGTGTGGGGTGGAGGGAGCAGGATTTGGGAGCTAATAGCCTCATCTCATTTCCCTTTCTTGTCTCTCAACTCTTGCTGCCTTACCTCCCTGCCATGATGGAACCATACAGCAAAACGAACTGTCTTCCTTCACTTGCCCTTGATCATGGTATTTTGTTATAGTATCAGAAAAGTGACTAATATGAGCAGTATTACAAATTAGGCCTCTATGAATATAGTATATGTGAAGAAAGAATGTACATGCGCACATGTGCAAACACACACACACACACATGCACACGCACTGTTGACCACATTTTCAATTTCGTACTACAACATCCTCTACTCTAATACTTATTTATAATAATGATCTTGTAAGTGACTTTTTCCTTTTGAAAAAGCAAAAACGTCAGAGTAAGTTATATGTCCAAGGTCACAGAACTAAATGTGGAAAAGAAAAGGCCAGGGTTACTCCTTGTCTTCTAAGTCACGGTAGGTATTTGGACATGCAAATCCCTTCTTAAATTTTCTTCTTGCTTTCAAAGACTTAGGTTCTTTATAGAAACATTCTCTCAAACAGAAAACACAGCTAAATTTGCTCTACCATGAAATGAAGAAATGGCTTGTCCATAGCTTGTACAGAAAGCCAGCATTTCTGTAGACAGATCCAGAGTAAGTTCTGTGAATGGAGCAAGTAGGGCCTACTTCCTGGTGTGCTTCCTTTGAAATACTTGCAAAGGGGAAAGTGAAGAGAGAAGGGAGGCCAGTAGGCTATGCCAACAGATGCCCGGGTGCAGTGAGCAGAGCTCCTACCTTCTGATTGATCTTCATGGTCTCCTCGGTGTGGTAGAGGAGGAACTTCTCCCCGGAGGAAGTCAGGTTCACGTAGACCTGGAGGCAAGGGTACTGAGAGAGCTTCCAGCAGTCTGGCCCACAGCTGAAGGAACAGTTAAATGTTTCTGTGATAGACACATTCATCAGGGTGCACTGAGCTTCTTCTGTCCACACACTGCAGAGAAAGAGCGAGAATGATCACAGAGTGGGAGGCACCAGGCAGGAGGGTGAGGTTGCAGAGGGCTGTCTCTTGACTACAGGACTGCATGGGATTCCCCAAAATCTGTGATCCATATGTCTGTGCAATGTTGCGATTTTGAACAAACCAGCTTTCGGCATGTTGTGACACACACAGTACATGCTTTGGTGCCCAAGAACTTTCTTGGTGACAACCACGGTGTAAGATATTTACTAATATTTTAAGCAATTATTTTCTCCTTATTGAATCCACTGGTGAGCATAACAAACGCTTTATTTTTAGTTTTTATTTCTTGAGGCAGTCTACCAGGTAGGCAAGAATGGCCTCAGACTTGCTCTGCAGCCTGGGCTGGCATCAATGGTGTAATTCTGCTGCCTTAGTCTTCTGAGGGAAGGGATGACAGTTCTGTGCCACCCGCCTAGCGTAACCTTCCCCTGTATGTCTGCATTACACAGCTCTTGCTCAGTTGTGTTTTTTTTTTTTTCATTCCAAACTCCACCACAGCCTGGCTTGTAGGCAGAAGAGTCTTTATTAAGGTAGTGACTGGGGAAAGGTGGCAAAAAGGCAGAGTGGCTTAGGATTGGACTTCAGATAGAGGTAGGGCAATACTGTACAGCAAACTCATTCAAACATGGCAAATAAGATAACGACAGCCTTTTGAAGTTGTCAAGAGCAATGGCTACTTGCAGCCTTTCTCCCAACTGGCAATTTATACAAATTACTTTATTTTTTTTCTCTCAACAACTTTACATATTGGTTATTAATTCCTTTGAAAGGTGAATGAAAAGAGGACCACAGAAATCAGGTAACATAGTCAAGAACATGCAGTTGGTAAGTGGCAGAAACTGTGCTTTCCCCTGCTCTAAGACTCTCCTTGATTCTGGCATGGTGGGCAGCCCCAGGAAACCAACAGAAGACCAATCCTTCGGAGTGGATAAAGGGCTCGACCAGGTTGCTCGGGGTCATTTTAGCCAGAGAGATTCCAGCTAACCATTGGTTGAATTTCGTTTTACAATAACTTGCATTTTGCAATTAAGTCGAGCATTTGCAATTAGGAAGTAACACAGTGGCATCGATGCTGTGCCTCTGGATATAAGCTGTGTTGCAGTGAGCAGAAAACATGTGTTCACAATGAATAACAGCCCTGCCCTTTGCTGGACACATGTGGATAGCTCCTGTACTTTTGCATGCGCCAGCTGACTAGACTCAGTCTGCTGGACTCAGTCTCCTCTGGTGTCGCAAATTGAATTTCCTGGAAGACAAATGGTCAGAAACTGCTTTCAGAACCAGAGGGTGGGGTACACATCCTATCTAGTTCTAAGCAGGTGTGAGAATCTGAAAGAGGTTTTGGACTCAGCAAAGGGCCCCGAGGCAGTGCGCTTTCACTGTGGAAGAGAGTGCAGCTGAAAGAGCATGCCGACCAGGATGGCAAAGAGGAGCAAATTGCTACATTTCAGCTTCACTTGCCTTGGAAGACGAAAGCATTAATTTAGCTAGAGGAAGAAGTGGTAGAAAATTGTGTGATTTTCTCTTGAACTGAAACTTCCCACTTTCGTATGAAAGGGTATTATTTCTTCAAGTCCAACCATTGGCAGACGTGCCAAGTTCTAGGGTTCAGGGTCGGGATGGCAGAGGGTGGGACACTGTGGGGATTTCTCAGCTGGCTTATGCAGGAGGACACGCTTTGGCATCTTCACCTACTGGCTTCTCCTTACTCAGTAAATCCAAGGTAAACATTGAAAGGAAAAGGATTCAAACTCTGTTACTTTAAGAGATTGAGTCTCTCAATCTTCACAACACATTAGAAACACTTAGAGAGTTTCAGAATACCTAGTGCTGGATCTGTCTTCAAACCAATCAATTCTGACCTTCTTTGGCTTCAGCATATGAAAGTTCCCAAGGGAGCTGGATGATGGAGAAGTAGGACAGGTGAAAAAAAAAAAGGCAGTGGCAGACTTAGTGAGTAGCAAGAGTCAGGACTGATTTTGTAGGATGTGGCTTTGAAAGCTTAACTGCCACATGTTTGGACTGTAGCACACTGAACTGTGTGATATTGTGTGTGTGTGTGTGCACTTGTGTGTGGATGCCTTTGCATGCATGTGTGCATGCTCATGTTTGTATGCATGTGTGTGCATGTGTGTACAGATATGCTTGCACGTGTACACATGCATATCTGTGTGTGTGCGCATGTGTATGGGCATGTGTACGTGCTCACGTGAATATATTTCTGCGTGTGTTTGTTGAGGCCAGAAGATGATCTCAGATGCCATTTCTCAAATGTCATCCACGTTACTTCTTTTGAGACAGGGTCTCTCAATGGGCTATGAGTCAACAATTAAACAATTAGGCTAGACTTGCTGGCCAGTGAGCTCTAGGGATCTCCTGTCTCCACCTCTCCAGTGGAGAGCATGCCACCATGCCTGCGCTGTTTATGTGGGCTTGAGGTTTGGAACTAAGGTCCTCATGATTATGCAGCAAGATGGCTTATGGAAAGGCATCTCCAAAGTCCCTGTGTCACATCCTCTGGGCCTTGGTGTCTCTGCAATGATGGGAATACCTATACCTCCCTTATGGAGTAGTTAGGAGCAAGACATGAGCCATACGTGAAAAGTGGCCAGCTCACAGTAGACAGTTTCCACACAGCCTGTGTTTATTATTATCAGAAAACCTCAGAAAACACTGTGTGCCGGGTGCCTATGAAGGTTCTGGAAAGGCGAGAAAGATAACATCAGGGCTGAATGAGCAATGGGGGAACAGAGGAGGAAAGGGCAGCAGATTCCTCGGTGGCCACAGCATTACCTCTGCATGTATGAGCGCAGCAGTGTGATCCCCAGCAGGAAGTACATCATGACGGAGCACACCATCATGGCCAGCCCTAGAAGGATAGCCCGGTCCTCTCCGGCCTTCAGTGCTGTCACAGTTTTCCTCTTGTCCAGGAGGTCATGGTCCCTGATTTTCTGGTAGATATTTCTGAGGTTGAAAATAATACAGTCTTACATGAGACTCACAGTTCTATTGCACGTCCCTCGAGGGAGGTTACCTTCCTGCCCCCGTTTTCCTGAGGTGAAGGACCTGTAGGAATGCTCCAGACACACCAGAGGGAAGTTGAATCTTAGCACAAGCCCTGACTCTCAACACTTCACATGCGCACACAAGCACACGCACACACACACACACACACACACACACACACACATCCTCTACATGCACAGAAAGAGGAGAACACAGACACACACACAAGTACCATCCCTGTGTAGAAATGATCCCTAGTTCCATATTTTGGAGATTCATATCTAATTGTAAAGTAATTTTTCTCTGTCCAATTATATGAAAGACAGTAATTTCTTTAACCCTCGAAAAATGTCTTGGGTTTGTTGACTTTAAATTAATGAAGTTGATCAGAATTGATATATAACTTCTGAATCTACTTATATCTGTGTGTGTGTGTGTGTGTGTAAATATCACTTTATTCTGCTTATTCTTGCCACCAGAGGCCTGGAATGACAGACATTTTCTCATGACTTCCCAGCTCAAACCCAGGGCCTTTAGACTATACGACACCCCACAAAAACCTTCCATAGACCGGCATCCACCTGCCCTCTCAGGTCCATAATTCACTTTTGAGATTTATTTGGAAAGTTTAGGATTTACATCAAAGCTCTTTAAACTTGACCCTGTGTGAACTTGAAGAACAAACTGGTGCCCATTAGCTGTTGAAAGGCAGTAGGCGGGTAGACTTTTGAAGCAGGGAGACAGGCTAAGGCTGAGTGGCTTCAAAAATCCACTGGGAAGTAATAATAACCTGTTGTTACTTGGCTGATATCATTTATCAACATGTATTTAACTCTGACGGCTGCCGTTGATATATGCGCTTAGCAGACGGAAGGCAGCAAGGATGATCTGTGCTATTCTAGGCTGTTCGGCTGCCACACAGCCAGAACATGCCAGTCTGCCATAGAATAGAATTGGTGGTGTCAGTTGCCGCCTGAACAAGAAACACATAAAATGATCCTACTGAGTCATCGCAAAACATATTTGGAAAATAAATTCTTCGGAAGCTCTAGAATGGGTAAGAAAAAGGCAAAATGGTAGTTTCTACATGGCTTGTAGGTGTCTAGGAAATCAGAATATTACACAGCAAAATGAAAGGCTTGAGTGGGAGGAACACAGTTTTGAAATCCACCAATAAATGGTTGTTGAATTGATAGATAAATCAAGGAATGTTAATACGTCAAAAGAATGAGATTCCAATGAGGAGGTTAGGTCCACACATGTATTGTGAACGCTGTAACCTGTTGTGCTGGGGACACGGCCCCTATTAGATAAGAGGAAAAACATGGAAATTAGTGTCATCTGAGATGGGAGCTCCCTGGTGGATCAATTCAGCGTCTTGGCAACTTCCCCAGCTTCAGGGACCAGGACAGGGAGTCAGTGTACATTAGCAAAGACTTCCTGGAAGAGTAATGTCTTGAACAGAACATTCAAGGTTGATTGCAGTTTAGCCAGTGGGACATGGGTGACATTTGGACTGAGGGACTGCAAAAGCAAAGGTGCTTGGAGCTGCAGAGCAAGTACCAGGAAGTACTACGCTGATGACCCTAGGAGGTCACCCACCACAGGAAGAGGGCAGCCAGATGAGAAATGCGGTGCCATGAAGGCTTTGAAAGTCATTCCCGAAAGTAGCCTTCCTCCTGTAATTAAAGGGAAGCTGTCAACTGGTGATGTAGGCAGAACTGAGTTTCAGAGTGATGGCTGCGTCTGCAGCGTGGAGATTAGAAACAGGAGAAGTCTTAAATCAGAGAGCAGGGAGGAGACATGGGGAGATGGTTCCAGTAGTGCTGGTGGAGGATGATGAGGGCTGCATATTGGTTGAAGTCAGGATAAAAAGAGAGGAGGCAGCTTGTGGAGAGACATCCAGAGGATGAGCCTCTCAGGACGCAGTGACTGGTCAGTGCAGAGGAGGAGGAGGCAGTGAGAGAAAGAGGCAGCTGAGCTGGGTGCTGCAGCGTTGCTGTGTCTGGTGGGGAAGAGGGAAGAGTGGGAAGGCCCAGTTCTTTTCTGTCCACATCCTTTTGGAGAATGGAAGCTATCGTTGAGTCCAGGGGACAATTGAAGTCTTTGGAGGGGACTGGTAAGATGGCTCTGTCTGTCTGCCCCTAAGCCCAATAACCTGAGCTTTTGCCCTGTGTTCCATATGTAGGAGAGGAGAGACACCGGCAAGTTATCTTCTGCCCTCCACACAAAGGCAAATGCGTAATAAATAAACATATATAATCTTAAAAAGTCTGGGCTAAAAAGATGGCTCAGTGGTGAAGAGCAATGGCTGCTCTTTCAAAGGATCCTGGTTCAGTTCCCAGCACCCACATGAGAGCTCGTAACCATCTGTAACTCCAGTTCCTGAGAATTGGACACACTCTTCTGGCCTCTGCAGACATGGGCACACACATGATGCACAGATACACATGCAGGCAAAACACCCAGACACATAAAGTCAAAATAAGTAAATTAAAGCATAAGTCTTTGTAAGCAGATGTTCAGTTTTTCCAGTAAAGCTTTGTTTTGCCCCAAGCAATAGTCAGCGCTCTTAAAAAAAAATTTTAGTCTCAATGTCTACATAACTTTTTGGAAATTTCATGTCAAGACTCAGTTTATAATTCTGGAGATGTATAATGTAGATGGTCTTCCTGGACGGCAGTGAGACATCACTGCACACCTGGTGATCATGCTGACTGGACAGACAGAAGGGGAGCGAGTCAGTTCATGAGGCCAGCCTATCCAAGGATCGGTTACTGGAGGCTAAAACACTAGAGGCCAGCTGACTGAAGGTTCAGTCCACACTGTGAACAGAGCCTACCTGCTTTAGCAACTTACAGACTCCACAAAGACTCGTTTTTAGCATAATTAATTTAATATAATGAATATGGATATATTTTTCTTTCCTCTGTGTTAATGACACATTTTAATATGTTTCATCATGAAGTATGTTGTCATGAAGATGTTCTTCTCCGTAGCATTTTAAGATTACTTGATTTTTTTTTAATTTAAGAAAGATTGGCCTCTGAATCCCTTTATAAATATATTTTAAAAAGCATATTCAAGTGCATGTACATAAATATGTTCTTCTAAGAAATGTAAAAACAATTTCACATTTCTTGTGAAATTGAAATACTGATTTATTTTCAAATCCTTTTTGGGGATTTAGTTAGTCTTAGGTTTACTATCACTGTGACAAAACACTGTGAGGAAAAGCAAGTTGGGGAGAAAAGGGTTTATTTGGTTTACACTTCCACATCGTAGTCCATCACTGAAGGAAGTCAGGACAGGAACTCAAACAAGGCAGGAACCTGGAGGCAGGAGCTGATGCAGAGGCCAGGGAGGGATGCTGTTTACTGGCTTGCTCCTCATGCCTTGCTCAGCAGTCCAAGGATGGCCCCACCCACAGTGGGCTCAGTTCTCCCCCACTAATTCCTAATTAAGAAAATGTGCTATGGGCTTGCCTATAGCTGGACCTTATGGAGGAATTTTCTCTTTTGAGGTTCTCTCCTTTCAGAGAACCCTAACCTGTTTCGAGCTGACATAAATAGCCTGCATTGAACACTGTTTTCCTGAGAGTTTGGCTTTGCCGGAATTGTCAGCCCAGTTTCACATCACACCTGTTATCACCATCACAGAGTTGCCAGCCTTATGGGCTAACTGCTTAGTTTGCTTATTTTCTGTATTCAAAAAGCCTAGAGTAATTGATTTGGGTTGGGAATTTTTTCAGACATTTTTATTTTAAATTACATGTATAGGTCTCTCTCTCTCTCTCTCTCTCTCTCTCTCTCTCTCTCTCTCTGTGTGTGTGTGTGTGTGTGTATGATAGAGAGAGAGAGAGAGAGAGAGAGAGAGAGAGAGAGAGAGAGAGAGAGAGAACAGGTGCCAGCGGAGGCAGAGGCATAGAACCCCTGGGAGCTTGAGTTACATGCAGTTGTGAGCGATCCAGTACAGATGCCGGGAAATGAACTTGGTTCCTCCACAAGAGCAGCAGAAGCTCTCACTGAGCAATCTCTCCAGTCCTGGTGGAGAACTTCTAAGAGCTCTCTGGAGAGTCTCTGATTTATTTAGATGGCTCTTATTTTGTCCTTATTGAGCCATTAAAGAAACGGTTAACTTATCTTTGTTCTGGTCCTGTTTCCCCAACAGGAAGGCTCTGGGTGAGAACAGCAGGACTCTGGAGGGGAGCCTTTGTTTGAGGAGAAGGGACTGACAAAATGTACAGCCTAGCTGCTGATCTAGAAAGCTGGTCCCAGGGAGCAGAACAGGGGACAGAGACAAGAGGAGACCTCACAAAAATGTCTGGACACAGACAGCAGAAATGTAGAGGGGGCAATGGCTGCAGATTCTAAGATACAGGAGACAAGCAAGGGGTCTCTAATTAAGGGTTCCTGTCACCATATTGATCCTTGTTAGTGTGAAGTGTGATCAAACACTGTAGGGTTATAACTGTGTTAAAATTTGATACACAGTGAAACTTAAAATAATTCACCAAAATGGCTGATCAGTAAATGGGTTCTTTGTCAAACTGGTTTCAGGCAAATTGGTCACTGGTGCACTGGATCTCCTGATGTTCAGAGGACCACTGGCAGATAGATATACACAGCCTAGGGCTGTGGCTTAAATGTGAAGGAGGTTTGGAAGTCAGCCACTGATGCAAGAGGGAATGGCTTAGTCGTCTGTGACTAACCAAGGCTTGGAGAGGCAAAGGAGTGAGAAGAGTCTGTGGGAGATGGGGTAGAAGGGTTGAGTGCTGCTGGGGGCCAGGGTGAGAAAGGAAGGCTCTTGATTGGTGAGATGTGCACAAACCAGAAAATAAAAAGAACAGCTTGTGAAGCTCAAGAGGACATTAAAGGCAATGAAACAAGTGTGACAATTAGATTTGCACTTTAGAAACATCATTAATATTGATGAGACTGGTTGTTAAATTGCCTTTCACAAGGACTATCATTATGTTGACTGTGGTATTCGCTTTTAGCACAATAGTGAAAGAAATGATAGTAAAAATAACTAAAGGAATACATATTTGTATGTATGTGTTTATGTAAATGTGTATGTATGTATGTATGGGTACAGTACAAAGAATTCATGGGCCACAGGATGAAATCAAACAAATAAGAAAGAGTGTTGAAATGAACAATATGGAAAACATAGAGTATCCAGTGTGGTTGGCTAAAACATTTTTCAATGCTTGTATTAGAGAATAAGAAAGTCATAAAAATCAGTGCACTCAACATCTAAGGAAATTAGGAGCTAAGTGGGACATTCAAAAAGAAGGACTAAGGCAGCAAAGGATCATAAGCACTGATAATGCAATAGAAGGCCACTGTAAGAGGGGCAACAGATTCAAAGGCTAATGTGCTTCAAAAACTAAAGAAATGGATATATCTTCGAGAAGAGTGACAAAGAAAGCATATAAAGTCCGAGTAAACATGAGAAATTAAAAACCATAGTTCTGGGCACAGTGTGTTTTAGAAAGGAAGCAGTTAAACAACTTTGCAGTGATACATTTGGAAACGTTGAGTATTAAACTTATTGAAATACACAGTAAGACTTTGCAAATATGTAACTTACTGAAACCAACTCATAAATAGCCAGAAGGCTTAAATTATTCTAAATCATTGAAATTTGAAATAGCTAAAGGTTTTTAAATAATTCAAAGCATTTTGGTCATGGAAATAAAAAGGTCTAACTACTTATAGCTGAGCCCAGGCTCCACTGTACAGATAATCCCAGAGTACAGAAAAAGAATGCCGGCCAACCTGGCTATAAGATTGGCAAGTTCTGAGACCAAAACCAGTAAGAGCCATATGTGATGGAAAACTACAGGCCAGCTTCATTTGTCGCCACAAATATAAAATCTAAAAGAACTTAGTTCATCAAACTTAGCCATATTTTAAAAAATGAAGTATACCATGAAAAGCTATATAACTTAGGTCATCATTATGTTTTTATTAATATATGGAAAGCATTATAAACTGCTAATGTGATAATGTAACTTAGAAATATATTAACATCCATTCATAAAAGGTATTATCAAATTGAAATATATTCATTTCCAATGTAATATAAGGGAGAGGAAAAGCTACCTGTATTGTAGTTGATACAATTATCTAATGTTGACGTGTTAAAAAGGCTCACTCAATGAGTCAGACTGAAAATGTCCACCATCACCAGTTTTAATTTACTGAAACACAAGCTAACATAATTGGGCAAGAGTAACAAAGGAATGTAATATTCACGAATATAGAATAAAATGAGCAAATTCTTTACCACTGATCCAGTTATGAAGAAAATACAAAAGAATGATCAGATAAAATCTTTGCTAAAGTTTAGCAGGAGGTTGGTGAGAGGGCCACCAATCCTGACCCTGCCGACCTGAAGTCAAGCTCCAATAGGTGTGGTGAAAGGAGAGCACCCGCCCCTACTGTTGTGCTCTGACTTCCACAGGTGGAGCATGGCACACACACATCCACACACACACAGAGACAGAGAGAGAGAGAGAGAAGAAGAAGAAGAAGAGGAAGAGGAAGAGGAAGAAGAAGAAGAAGAAGAAGAAGAAGAAGAAGAAGAAGAAGAAGAAGAAGAAGAAGAAGAAGAAGAAGAAGAAGAAGGATTGTTTGCAGAGATATCAAACCAAATTTGATAAACAATACACCATAGTCGTTCCATCTTTCAGCAGAAAAGTAAATGTATTTGAACATGAAGGAAGTGCAGCGGACTCCTGAAGGAGATAATGCACAGTTCTTCTTGGACTCGGAGGTTGTAGGGGAAAGAAACAGAATTCTTTCTCCTTGAGCCAAAGATAATTAAAGTACAGGGGCTTGGCTGCCTGTGTTTGTTTACCTAAAATCTGGGAAAGGATTCCTGCAACAAGGGGCAGTCCTACTTTTTGTCCTGCTCCTACTGGTGCCCTCCTAGGTGAGTTGGGAAGGAGGATCCTCCATCAGTGACCCGACCAGCCAGACTGACTCTTCTGCAGTCTCCTACCCTCTCCCTAGTCCTGCTGCTTCTAAGAAATCTATTATTCTTTGCTAGACCACTTTTGTAAGAAGGCTTGTAAGCCTTCAGTGGGTAGCACCCGCCCTGCGAGCTGTGAGTTTTTAATGAACTTCCTTGTTTTCCTCTTGTTAATCCATCTTCTGTCTCAGAACCCTGTCAACATTATGATTGCTCTTAAAGACTGCCTTCCTCTTCTTCCTCAAAGGTCAACGGAGGGATCCTGTTCAATTAGAAAGAGGCTCGGTGACATAGGGACTTCATCACAGAACACACTAATGAGCTTTTCCTTTAAGCTGGATAGTTTGTTTTTTTTAACAGTCTTTACTATCACATTGAAAAGTTTGCATGTTATTAAAAAAAACCCAGCTTTTAAACATAATTTTCTCATTTCCTTGCTTTTGCTTGTTAATTGTTTCATGTGATTATTGGGTATATACCCCAAACCAGTCCAGGTCTGACAAACTGGTAATTCTTGAGAATTAAAGGAACATATAACTAGGTTGCTTTTATGCATCAGTACAGTTCTCTGACACTTAAATTATAGCTTTAAGTTTTGTTTTTAAGGATGATTTCGGTAATTATGGGATTTAAAGTAATAAATGCATTTGTGGAACAGGCTGTCAATGTGCATGCCCTTGGCCTACACAGCAAACAGCAGAAATAGCCTAAGGACATAGGGCCAGCCCCTGCCCCACGCCGGCATTCCCAGCTGAATGTGTTCAGTTTGCCCATGCCTTTCCTTGACCACATCTCCATCTTTGCTGAAGCCCAGATAGAATCACAGAAAGTAGTTTTCAGTTCACCTGTCAGCTGGCTAATCGTGATTATCAGCTTGGCAGTACGTAGGAGTATTGTGGAAATACATGCCCAGGAGTGAGGAAAGGAGTGTTTGCTTGGGTGTGGGTAGTGCTGTCCTGGGGGTTAGGGTCCCAGGCTGAGAAAGCGAGCAGAACAGCAGCATGTGTCTCTCCGTACTTCCTGAGTACAGACAGAATGTGACCTGCTGCCTCCAGCTCCTGCCTCCAGGATGTCGCCTGCTGTGATGGATGGCCCTCCTCAAACTGTCAGCCAAATAAGCCCTCCCTCCCTTCCTGGAGTCTCCTCTGCAGTTACACTGTCACAACAGAAAGGTAATGAATACAATGTATTTGGAGCACTAAGTCTTTGTTCAAATGCTAGATGACTTCTGGGCTACAATTTCCTACTTAAACATCATGGAATTGTTTCCTCATAACTAAGGTAAGGTAAGATGTACAGAGCATTGGAAATAGAGAACTGTGTGTGTGGCTGCAATAATCACTCAATGCAACTTTTTAACTTGCTTTTTCTCCCAGCAATTGTATGTCAAAAAATACTTAAGGTACTAAGTGATAAATTATATTTCATTATTTAACAGATTTTCTATTGTGAATATTGAAGTGATCCCTATATTTATACTGTAAACTTCTTATTATAACAAATAATTTTTGACTCTGGAATTTTTCAGAGAAATTTTATCTGTAGGGCAATTCTGGTTTTAAAAAGAAAAACAAGCTCCCCAAACAATATTTAATAAGCCTCCCTTGAGTCTTATGCATGCCCCATATCATTCTCAATTCTGATTTCTATCATATTCTTGAGTGTGTCACTCAGGCTGCAGAATGCTGGTAAAGCCGGTGTGTTTAAAACACTGAAATAAAACCACTGAAATAGTAGTACAGGATTAACGAGCGAGACAGAGACACGGAGGAAGAACGCAAACATGAGGCGGGGAAGCATAGGGAATCGCACAGCAGCCTGGGACTCCGCCTGGCTTGGGTTGTGCATACCTCTCTTCTAACAAGGCATTTGGGAGCCCGAGGCCCTACAGCATGTACTTGTGCACATACAAATCTCTGAAAATGGCAACCGGCAACCTGGTGCAGCCCGTGGCTCCCCCGGGTGCATCAGGCTGCATGTATTTGTTTTAAACAATGGTTTCCATTCTTTCCTTGACAACCATCAAATAGACAGTTTCTAGTCAACATTTTCCCCGCCCATTCATGGTATGGGGAGGAAGGCTGGTTAGACTGGAACTGGCTTGTGGTGCGTGATAATAAGGCAAAACTGGTTTCTTAGGTGAGCTTTTAGGGAGACTCCCCTACTTAGCATCAGATACCTATGTGCCTGAGGAGGCATAAGATTTAAATCAGATGCATTATGGGAAGGACATACTTGGCAGAAAATTTATTTTGTGATCTGATCTACTGATCAAAAGAGAGACCCACTCTCACTCCTCTTCTTAGGAACAGGCATCTCCTCCTCTTCAATTCCATAAGCGGAAGCCCCAGCCAGGAGCCAGGGCCTTCGAGCACCGTCAGGCATGTGGTCTCCTGCTCACTCACAATGCACTTATTTCTGATCGGCACCGTTGCTTTGCTTTGGAATAAAGCTTCTTTGCTTCTTTGCAATCTGTGTGAGTCTTCATTTCAATTCTTTGTATAAAAAGCAAGAACCTGGAAATACTGGGCTTGGACCCCAACCACACTGGTAACAAGGGGAGGGTCCAACTATTTAAAAACAGTTGTAGAGAGTCTGGGGAGACAGTTCAAGGGCAGAGTGCCCTCCATGCCAACATGAGGATCAACACCCACATAAAAATAGCTGGGCACAGTGGTTCACCCCTGCAAACCTAGCTTTGGGTGTGGAGTGGAGACAGGCAGGCAATTGGCTGCTAGTCTGGCCAATAATTGATCTCCAGATCCAGGGAGAAACTGTACCTCAAAAACTAAGTTGGAGGGGAGGTTGAAGAAGACACCCAGTATCAACCAATGGCCTCCACACTTGCATGTGTATGTGAGCACATACAACACACACATTCACTTACACACACACACACACATACACACACACACACACACACACACACACAGAGAGAGAGAGAAACAGAGACAGAGACTGAGAGACAGAGAGTAAGGATTATATAATTTTAGAAACATATTTACTCACTAAATCCAAAGAAGAAAGGGTTGAGGTGAATAACCATTTAGTTTCGCATCACGTGACCTTACTCTCCTGCCTTCTTTCACATTCTGCTTGTTCCCTCCTGTCAGCTGTTCCTGCAAGCCCTCTGAAGGCTCCATGAACCTACCAACCCCCTCTGAGCCCTCTTGCAGTTCAGCCTTCCTCCTGAAGTATGATTGCTGCCTAGAAATGCAGTGCCCATCTCGTACATCAGTTTCCGCAGTGTCCACTGTGTCCTGGACACAGTGCGAGGTTCTGGAAATTCACAGACAGCCAAGCAAAGTCTGCCTGGGTAAAGAGGATGATGAGACTGGGAGTAGGTTCAAGTCCTGACTAGGAGTCTTCAGGCAGTGCTGTGGCTGGTGAAGGAAAGGGTGGCTGGGTACATGAGTGTGGGAGGTCATTTCTGACAGGGAACGGTCTTGCCAAGTCGCTGGCTGTGCCTGAGCATGCAGCAGAGATGGAGGTCAAAGGCCAGAGTGTCTGGAGGCACAGCCCTGTGGTGCAGAGGCTCTCCCACGTTTTAAGACATGAGATTCAGTTTCTATAATGGTCAGTCTCCACAGGATTTAGAACTACCATGAAAGCACACCCCTGGCCTGTGGTAAAGGTATTTTCAGAGAAGTTTAACTGAGCAGGTAACCAAAAGCAACTTGGAGAGGAAAGTGTTTATGTCAGCTTCCAATTCTCAGCTCACACTGTATCAAGGAGAGAAGTCAGGGCAGAATTCCAGGCAGAAACCTGGAGGTATGAGCTGCTACAAGGCCGTGGAAGGTACTGCTTACTGGCTTGCTCAGCCTGCTTTCTCATTGCACCCGGGACCACTGACTGTGGGGTAACCCTGCCCACAGTGTGCTGGGTCCTCCTGTACCAATCATTAATCAAGTAAATGACCCACGGGCTTGGCTATAGATCAATCTGGTGGGGGCATTTTCTCAGTTGCGGTTCCCTGTTCCCAAATGACTAAAGCATGTGTCACAGTGACATAAGACGGGTTAACTGTCTTTGAATGTGGCAGCACCATCTCAGAGGCTGGGCTCCTGAGTCGAATAAGGAGCCAGCAAACCGAGCAGGAGCATCGTCTCTGCTTGCTGACTACAAGCGCAACCTGATCAGCTGCCTCACACTCCTGCCACCATGTATCCCCCCACCATGATGGACCATATTCTCCAAGCACACATCTCAGTAAACCCCACCATGATGGACCATATTCTCCAAGCACACATCACAGTAAACCCCACCATGGTAGACCGTATTCTCCAAGCACACACCACGGTAAACCCCACCACGGTGGACCATATTCTCCAAGCACACACCACAGTAAACCCTTGCTTATGTTGTTCTCAGGTCACAGCGACAAAGAGGGCAGCCAACACAGTCCTCACTGCTCCCTGTAACCATCTATTCTACAAAGTCTTCCCAAGAGCACCCAAAGTCAAGTGTTTTACCTTTTCTCATCATGTCTGTAAGATGAAGAGGTGCGGCCACTGGTCCATATAAACATCTTAGAGGATGTTGGTCCCGCCGCTCCTTTCCTCACGATAGAAGTCCTGGGGGAGTGGCAGAGCGACCTGCAGAGGACACACTGGGGTTAATTCTGGCTCTGGGGTTTCTGGAACTCTGTGACAACAGGAACAGCTCAGAAGTTCAGCTCTCTTGAACAACCCTGGGCTTTTACACTATGGGGTGCTGGGTCTGTTCCTTGGAGAAACCCCACTGAAGCCTAGCACTGCCTCAGAACCTTGCATCCCATTTTTATAAGGCCCCATCCGTCACTATCTTCATGACAGACTGCGGAGCCTGTCTTCTGGAATTCTGGCTTTCTCACTGCTGTCAAAACACAATGCTTCCTTCACAACGCAGAATCAGCATCAATCCTGTCTCAAGTGTGATGCACTTTAAGAAATTTTAGTTGAGGTTTGGATACTAAAATCCTACTTCTTTCTCTTCACATTTTTATTTACTATTCACAGATGGGACACGGTGGTGATGCAATACTCCCCACCCCTTGGTTTTTGAGGCAGAGTCTCTGTCTGCAGTCCAGCCTGGTCTCAAACTCATGAATCTCCTGCCTCAGTTCCCAAGTGCTGGGTTTGCAGGAAAGCATTGTCCCTAACGTGTGCTGTTGCCAGTGAGGACAGCAGATCAGCCACATGTGCCTAGCAGCTCTCAGCAGCCTGACTTCCTGGATCTGGAAGAAGGAGATGGCAGGCAAGTGGTGTTCTTTGGTTTGGGTTTTGGGAAGGGTTCCCTCGTCTTTAAATGACACCAAAGTAAACTATTTATCAGTATTTTCTACCTTCATTCTCTTTAAGAAAAAAAGATTTCTTCTTCTAGTTTTTCTTCTTTTCTCTTTATTTATGTGTGTGTGTCTATGTGGCACATGTATACTTGAGTGAAGGTGCCCAGAAACCAGAGAAGGCTTCAGACTTCCTGCAGCTGGAGGTACAGGTAGTTGTGAGCTGCCTGATGCTCTCTGCTTAATAATTTTCTAGAGAGAGAGAAACACAAAATACAAGGATAACAATCCAACATGAAAGCTAAATGTTACTCAATGCTTTAAAACCAAGGAGGGCTGAAAAGTGGCCTCTGCAGTGTGCATGGTGAATAGGAGCGATATGAACGGTGAATGAGAGACTGGAAACAGTACTAGTGACTGAGTTGTGTTTTCTGTTACACGCCGGGTACTCCACACTTCCACTCTCTATCCACAAGGCACGAGACCACAGCTATGTATCTATGTTAGGGCCATGGAAACCAGAAGAGCGGGCCAGTGATGGAACTGCAAGACAACCAATGACGCTTTCCGCTTCCACCCCGAGCAGGGCTCTACCCCTGAGCTGTGTACACACCCCGGTCCCTGGTTACATTGAGGAAGGGTGAGCCATGCTTCAGGACCCTGTTTGCCCTGAGTTCTCATTCTCTCTGCTGTGACCCCTGATGAACCCAGGACTTGGCAAAGCTGAATTAATGGATCTGAGTGAGGCCCAGAACTCTGAATCACTCTGGGGGGTGAGATCAATACTGAAGATAGCACTGAGCAGCAAGGGTTCCCAGGGCTCAGAAGAAAGGGTTGTGACCTTGACAAAGTCATATAACCTTTCTGGAGTTGAGTGGTATCATAAAATCTGTTTCCAACACTCCCTGGTATTTGTGGAATTTTGGACAAATTATTTAAGGTCTTTCTCAGTTCTATTATTTTGACATTCAGTACAATGAATCTAAGAATATGGTTGGCCATCACAGGTTGGGTTTATAAGAACAGGCCTGGGAATTGGGCTCTTCTAAAATCCCTGGGTTGACATAAGAGAGAAAGAGAGAGAGAGAGAGAGAGAGAGAGAGAGAGAGAGAGAGAGAGAGAGAGAGAGGAAGTAAGAAGAAGAGAGAAACCACAGAGGTTAGTCACCAATGGGGATGCAGAGGTCTTTCTTGGTCTCCTAGGATAATGGAGGAATGTGACCCACCTGGACAGTTTCCCTCCACAGCTGTAGGAAGAGAAGAAACTGAATTTAGGCTAGGTGTGGTACACCTGGAATCCCAACACTCGGGCAGTGGAGGCAGGAGGATCAGGAGTGTAAAACTAGCCCACTAGAAGGTATGATATAGAACAGGGATTAAATCCATTTTTTACCTAGGCAGCCTCCAGGAGATCAGGGTGATTCGGTGTGACTGAAAGCATTATATCACAAGAACGGGATTGACTTGAACTTTGCGAAGTTATTTTAGGGTGGACTTGTAGACTTCACTGGCTCCTCCAGTTAGGCCCTCAAAGGGTTGGGGGTGTAGGGGAGGCAAAGATAAGCTGCCCATTTTGAGAGCGGGTGAAGCAGTAAGTTAATTAGCCTTGCCACGCTATCACCTACTGGCCAGATTTAATAGCCACATGGTAGAAATCCCAAGTGTTCTGAAATAATTCAAAATGAAGGGGCTACAGTGATCCTTTGTCCTCTGGGTCCTTTTCTGACTGGGTGACACTAGAAGGCACGTTGGCTCTGTTGTTTTAAACTGATGCAGAAAAGGAAGACGAAAGATATGTTTATTTTAATTAACTGTCTGAAACCCACTGGAAGGGACATACTGGCTGCTGAGGTTATTCCAGTAAGCAGATTTGAAGTTTTCCACCCCAGTTTTCTTTCATGAAGACAAATCGTTATTTAAAGCCTGCTAAGTTCGCTGTTAATTAAAATGAACGGAGTTTCTGTTCTTTTAAAGGCCACAGTATACAGACCCTATTTTCAGGCTTCAAAAGAATCGCCCGGAATTCAAACTGTGTCAGCAGAAGCTGGCTTCAAGGTTCCCCCCGCAACTTGGAGACAGCCCTTTTAACCCTTTAGTTAAGGAACCCAGTTGTCCCCATGAAGGGGAGACACGAACATTTTGCCATCAGTGAAGGGGCAGAGGAGCATAAGGGATCTTTATAAACATTTGCAATTTTGAATCCTATGTGAAGTGGCCGTGTTAGACTGTGGGCCAGGGGAGAAGATGGGTCCATTGCACTGTTGTGTGGTTCTGAAAGGAAGAACCTCCGCAGAGCCCTGACTCATGGCTGCAGGCAGGTGCAGTTTAAGACCACAGATTTAAGAGACCTGCTTCTGGACAGGAAGACGATGGCTCAGTCAGGAAAGTGCCTGCCCCGTGTCCTGAACTTGATCCCTGGTAGTCATATAAAATCTAGATACAGTGGTGTGGGTTTATAATCCTAGAATTTGGGAATGGAGGCAGGCTGATCCCTGGGACTTGCTGGCCTACTTGGCAAGTTCCAGGCAAACAAGAGGCCCTATCTTAAAAAACAAAGTGGATAGGTCCAGAGGATGACCCCTGCAGCTGACCTCTGGTCTTACACGCAAGCACGTACATACACATGCATCGACACACAAAAGGATATTCCTTAGCTTTCAAGGAAAACAGGGAGTCAGCAAGAGTGGGGACACTTTCCTTGTCTCAGGAACTGGTTGAAGGCCATTTGCAAGTCCAAGCCCTCCTTCATTGTTTCTGATGCCTTGATTCAGCTGCTGCCATTCCCTCTGCCTCTCTTCCCTACTGAGTAGCCACCTCAGATGTCCCCTTCTATGGAACTTTCTTCAGTGGCCCTGAGGAGCTCCACTCTCCCGACTAAACAAGGAGAGATGTCCCCTCTTCCCTGCTAGGTAGGGTGTCCAGCATCTGCAGAGCGGGTCTATGCCCACCATGCCAAGAGAACAGTTGGCAGGAAACGGCTCTGCTGCTCTAACGGATTAAGAGACCATCAGATGGCTGCCTTGGCTTTGGCTGCGTGTTCTGACAATGACAGCTGGCGTCTCCTCAGTCCTTCCCTTAGCTTAGGGTGTTCTGCTTCTTCTCAGTTTTTAATTTTTAATTTGTTTGTTTGAGACAAACACTAGCCTTGGACTAGCTACTACCAGAAGAGGACCTTGAACTTCTGATCCTTCTGCCTCTGCCTCCTGAGTGCTGGAATGACAGGTGTGTGCCCTTACAGTTGGCATTTGGGTCCTGGGGATTAACTCGGGGCTTTCTGAGCGCTAACAACCGAGCTACAGCCCAGCCCTGTGAGTCTCTTAGGCTGCTCTTCTCTTCTAACTGCTGTGCGTCCTCGCTCCTCTCATTAACTTAGACAGAAAGTATAGATTGCTGCCATAGCATTCAAGATGGATCTTTTAGAGAGAGCAGCACGGCCTAAGACGTTGAGCACGCACAGCCGACGGTCCAGCTGTTTGTGTGCCTCTTGGCATGCCGCCTACCAACTGTGTGACTTTGCGCAAGCCAATTAACAGCTCCGAGTTTCTGTGTAAATACGGAAGGAAAAATTCCTGCCACCTGGTGGCTTGGAAGATCAACAAGCTATGCAAGGGGACCTCAAGTATATTTGCATGGGATAGGTGAATGCTAAACCTTGCTTCCCATCATTTTGCCTCCCCACTACTAAACTTAAAAACAGATGGATGGGAGAAAATCCAATTAAGTGGCTTTGTACCTGAACATGGAGCAAATCGATTCTTTCCTGTCCTATGGGGCTGGTGGCAGTCAGAACTATTGAGATGGTAAAACCAAAATACATCTTCGTTAGCACCAAGTTCTGACACTTGTCCTAAGCAAGTGCCTCTCGGTGTGATCATGGGCTGGAGACAGCTCGGAGAACTATTGAAAATTTCTGGGCTTGCAGGCTGGAGAGATGACTTGGCACTTAAGGACACTTACCAAACTTTCAGAGGATTTAGGGTCAGTTTCCAGCACCCACATTATGTGGCTGACAATTACCTACACCTCCAGATCCAGGGGATCAGATACCCTCTGACCTCCTGGGATAGCCACATGCATGTGGTGAACATAAACTCACTCAGGCACACATACATACAACACAAATATAAATTAAACTAATAAATCTTAAGGAAAATTCCAGTACTTGGTCTTTCAGGCCCGTCCAGCCTTTTGACATCCA
The DNA here is from genome assembly GCF_982192425.1 of Myodes glareolus. Classification (NCBI taxonomy): domain Eukaryota; kingdom Metazoa; phylum Chordata; class Mammalia; order Rodentia; family Cricetidae; genus Myodes; species Myodes glareolus. The sequence continues at coordinate 51,000,925 of NC_142045.1, forward strand.
ACATGACATTGTCATCTGCAGTGTTCACACTCAGGATCACACAACCGAGTCACAAGGCAGCACACACAAAAAATAATCTCAAAATGTCTTCAGTGAATTTATGATTCTCTCTTGGGCCACCCTCACAGCTATCCTAGGGTGTGCATGCCCTGTGGACTGCAAGTTGGACATGATAGCTTGGGAGGGGAGCAGGCTCCCCCCCCAATTGTGTCCAGATAAACAAACAAACAAACAAACAAATAAATAAAAATGCACAAGTAAAGATGTGAATAAACAAATAAATTTCATGTGCTAGTGCCCCAGCAGTATGCGCAGGTGTGGGTGACTTGCAGGAGCCAGTTCACTCCTCTCATATGCGTCCCAGTGATTGAACTCAGGTTGCCATGCGTGGAAGCAAGCGCCTTTGTCTTGTGAGCTATCTCCATGGTTTCTACCCAGGTAATTCTGAGGGGTCGCCGATGTGTGAAACCCTGCTGCAACCTCTTGGGTTCTGAATTTACTGAAGCGAAATCCCCTCTAGACACTTCAGCAGCTCTACAAGGGCCGCTGTGCACAGTGGCTTCCTCTCCCAGAGCTGGGCCTGGAGGGTGCGTCTGCAAGTGTGAGTGAGCTGGGAAAGAGCAGAGAGAAAGCAGTTTTAGAATGTCAGTGGCCTGGAGCTATGCGTACAGGACACTCTTAATGCACTCTGCTTTATTGAGTGAGCACGCAGGAGCCAAGGAAACTATTTAACACATAATTACATGCTTAATCTTGCATAAAATTATCACACTAATGACATCACAGTGGCAATGCAAAAGGTCACTCTAAGCACAGGCATTTAGGGTTGCTTCTAATGTGTGAGGCTTTGTCTTTGCAGACAGCAAATTATGCGTTCTCTCTGTAAGGGTTGAGTTGTTTTGGCTCCAGGGCTTTTGGAGGAGAAGCTAAATGCACAGTAGTAATTTTAGATCAAGTGATTTAGTTTAGAAAACATTATTTATTGGGAGCAATTCTTTAATACTATTGTGCTGTTTGCCTCCCAACTCAATGATATACTTTATTTTAGTTCATTTATTTGGGTGTCTACTTGCCAAGCATTTATTAAGGTGCTTGCACGCCCCAGTCTACTGCCTGCTGTGAGCACCAGCACACCAGCCCTGCCCTAAGCACTGTGTTCTTCAAGGAGAAGTCAGAAGACAAAGCAACCTCCGTCCTCTACTGGCCCCTGAGCCTCATTTTCCTAGGGGTTGCTGAACGTTCTTAGTGTGTCTCAAAGAGTTATTGTCTTTCCACATCTTACCACACCTCTCAATTTGCTTAATTTTATGTCACTGATTCCTTCCTTCCTTCCTTCCTTCCTTCCTTCCTTCCTTCCTTCCTTCTTTCCTTCCTTCCTTTCTTCTTTCCTTCCTTTCTTTTTTAGGAGATTGACTTAGTGGCCAATCCTATCTTGGTTCTTTCTAGCTGTGTCTTCCAGCTCTCTCACGAGTTCCTATTTTCCATCGTTTCATTCAGTGTGGGCTTCATCTAGAGATCTAGAAGACTGAGAAGTCTTGACACCTTCTACCAGGAATAAGAACTTTCTTCCCTCTTGGTGTCTGGAAGACCGGAGCAAATGGCCCTGTTTGCTACTTAGATGCATAGTTAATGAGGAGCTAATGGAGAGTTAATGAGGAAACGGAAGGTTGTCTCCTTGACAAGAGCCAGACAAGTGCCAAAGTATTTCCCCTTACTGGAAATGATTTTTCCATAGCTGAGAGATCATTCATGGAGCCTTGGGCCTGGAGGTGGATGGTGATCACTTGTGATCGCTGCTCTGTGACACGCAGAACATGATTGCTCATATAATTATATGCTTGATTTGTGTTTTGGGAGGATGCCAGCCCAGGTTAAATGATGTACCATTCTTTATTTGACTCCTATGAGCATCTACTCAGCAGCTCTAGGAGTCGCTTCATTCAGTCCCTGTATGACTAAGGCCAAAACGTTTCCTTTCTTTCCGACGCTACCACCTACAAGACAGGATTGGTTGGTCTTCATGGTTTTCTGTAGTTCAGTGTTTAATTCTTCACCTGACATGTGTGTCGAAGATGTAACAATGTGGAAGGCCCCGAGTCTGCTGTTAGCGAAGAATGGATGAACATAGCTGACGTCACCACCTCTTACAGAGTTCTCAGTCCCGAAGAGGGGACAGGTGAAGTCAGACGCTGCACTGGATGATGGAGATGGCCGAGCATGCTCATGAGGAGTGAACTATGTCTAATATCCCATCTACAGTCTCAGTATCTTCCAGAGATGGCCCTTTCCGGGTTCAGTGGGAAGAACGCTGAAATTAGTTTCAAGTCAAAGCCCCAGGCCCTCGTATAGTGATTATGTTACCTAAATACGTTGTTGAATTCCCTCGGCCTCATTTTCCTCATCAAGAATGTGGTAGTAATAACAGGCATCAGGCAGGACTGCCACGGGCTCATTGAAAGTAATGTCTGCCATTCAGCAGGAACTCAGTAAATGTTAGGTTTTTCCACTTGGAGGAAATGGCAGATTTTTCTTTTTTAAACTGGCCATACCAAGCCATTATGTGCGATTCATATCATTTTTAAAAAGTCCTTTTCAGAAGTGGAAAATACATTTCTACATGATCTTAATTAATCCACTATTCCATAATTCATTTCCTAATGAGCTTTTCAAGTGGATAATCACAAATGGTGTTCATTTTCATTCCCTCTATGCTACATATTTAAAACAGCGTAATTGTTAAACATTTCGCTCTATTGGGCATCACGCATACACAGCTGCTGTAAGAAAACCTGCTCGTGACTCATGTGAGCCGCCCAGATTGGTACAAATGACACATTCATGCCGGAACTGTCATCCATTCTCTGAGTCTGTATTAGCTATCACCACTGTTTCAGCTAAGAATCAAGGGGAGCCAGTCCTAACAAAAGCTCTTTATAGAAACCTGGAGATGACAATGACAGCCATGAAGAATGAGTGCTTCCATATAACTATGTAACTAATGCATTCATTCAATCCCAACGGGGACTCTTCATAGATCTCTATTTACCAGAGAGAAGACTGGCATTCAGAAAAGCAACATTTTCCCGACCACACACTACAAAACAGTATGAGGAAGAGTTTTATTCCAAGGCAGTTCTCCTCCAAAGCCAACCCTTTCATCCTGTATGTCTTTGAGAAAACCACATGCCAAAGCCTGCCTCAAAGAAAGACAAACTCTTTGATGAGTCCTGTGGCTGTCTTCTTATTTAGTCCCCGAGTGACTACAGTCTTCAGCACGTCCAATCTGAGAGAAGGAAGTAGGATAGCAACAGTGACAAAAAAACGACCCACAAGAAGTCAAACATCGTGAACAGAACGCTGGTGGGCAGGCCCGTGTAGATGTTACTCATAACCATCGCTACGGTCTTAGATGAATTTGTTATTATTCGATCTCTGTCTTATATGAAATGAGTAGAACAGCAATAGGATTTTCCTCACAGAAATTTTGTGATGAATGAGTTAATAATTTGTTACACTCTTGGTGATAGGATGAAAGAATGTTATACGTAATACATGCATGTAGGTAACTGCATGTATGCGACATGGATAGCTGCAAACTATGTGTGTGAAGGCGGTGTGACATCATGCGTGTGAGTTAATGTCTGAGTGAGATCTGCAATGCCAAAGCATTGTGTGTTGTGTTTATATGGAGTGAGTTAAATACATGTTAAATCGGTAAGAGAATGGACTTACTTTTTAAAATGACACAGTTTAATATCATGCTGGTTAGTGTTAGTCAGCTCAAGTAATCTGGAATCGCTTGGGGAGAGGGAAACTTGCCAGAACGAATGCCTCCGTGAGATTGGCATGTGTGCATGTCTATGGGGCATTTTCTTGATTACTGGCTGCTGTGGGATGGCCGAGCCCACTGTGGGCAGTGTCCTCCCTGGGTTAGTGGTTTTGGGCTATATATACATATACACACACAAACACACATATGTATATACATACATACATACATATATATATATATATATATATATATATATATATGTATGTATATACAGGATGAGCCAGCCATGAGGAACAAACCAGTAAGCAGCACTCACTCATGACTTCTGCTTTAGCTCCTGCCTCCAGATTCTTGCCCTGACTTCCCGGTGATGGACTGTGAGCTGGAACAAATCCTTTTCTCCCCGAGTTCCTTTTGGTCATGGGTTGACCACAGTAACAGAGATGAAAGCTGAACAAATGTGCTCAATAGACATTCATGAATCTGTAAAAACTTTGGTGAACCGATGAGTTTAATTAGGATCACTTATTGGAGCATAGGTAAGAAATCACTTATAGGCGCACGGGCACCTCACTGGAGTGGCTGCACCAATGGAGAACGTGTTTCTTCCTCTCCCAGCTACCATCTACATCCTACAGATCCTCAGGGAGGGTCTCCACAATGGAACAGCAATGGCTCAGTCTGGGAGCTGCCCACAAGACAGGTTCCACAGAACCGGCCCCTTCCGTAGCTCTTACATCCTTTCTTTTATAAATGTTGCCTTGGTCACAGTGCCTTTTCACAGTAATAGAACAGTACCTAAGACAGGGCATAGACACATAATAAATCTTAATTTCTCCAGGAGAAAGGAGTGAAGAAAAAGGAAAGAGAAAGCGTGGCATTGGTTTAGTAGGAATTTGTCTGTAACAGAGGCTCTTTCTCTCCTGTTCCTCATACATAACATGAGGGAATTCAAAGAGATGAATCAAGGTTTCTCTCATCTGAAAAATACTTTCTTCTTGTTTGGAAAATTGCCACCAACATCCGTTTCTATGAGTTACTTGACTTCGAATCTGTCTTTGGTTAAAACATAATTTCTATTTTACGTTCTGTTGATTTCTTCAACGAAGCGCTCAGCAACGCTCATGGGAAATCTAGGGAAGTCAAGCATGGGGAGATTTAGCACCAAATGGGAAGGCAAATAAAAGTCACTGTTGGTCTTGCCAAGTGACTTGTTCAGACCTGTGTAAGACAGAGCGGAGCTTGGTCTTGCCGTCAGCTTCCTTTGCTTCCTCCACACAAAGAGGAGCTAACGAGGTGATCCTGGGAAGTTTTAGCTGTCACAGCAAGTTAGGGCAAGATACTTAGGGCCAAGGGAGTACATCCTGTGGGTGCCACCTGTCCACCACAGCGGTCACTGCGTGCTCTTGGGTTAAGCTTGTCCACAGTCTTTTTCCGTAATGCCGCTGACCATGTTCATATGTGTAAATGATCTGTTCTAGTGTTCTAGAGCCAGAGTTCTCGACCTTAGACTGGGTCTGTCATGATGGCTTCTGTTCCCACCAGAAGCACAGAGATTGCTTTGCTTTGAATACTCCTGTTGGCTGAGAAGATGGTGGTGTGGACCTAGGAGATCTTGGAGGGAGAATGGCTGAGTCCAAAATTCATTGCTGCTCCTTTGCTGTCATTGTTACCAACTGGCCAACCCCTCCCAGTGCCAATCTGCATCTATAGGATGGAACTATTCGCGTGGCCCTTTCCATTTATTGTGAGAGCTCTTCTGAGAGGCTGACACTGTTTGCAGCTCTTCATTGTTGTTGTTCATACCTCTTTATTTTTAGGCATATGGAAGATTGTGTTTATGTCATAAACACAACTATTTACTTATCCCAGCCTAGATAACAGGCCAGGTTAATTGGTATGCCATTGTCCTGACTGAAGGGATTTTAGAATTCAGAAAATTAACTGATCATTAGCATTTTATTATTGTATGGTAATGTGCAAGTGAATTGTGGCTGCCTTTCAGAGGCCAGAAGAAGATGTTCCATCCCCTGGAACTGGAGTAACAGACAGTTGTGAACTACCTGACATGGGTGCTGGTGACTGAACTTGGGTCCACTGAGATAGCAGTGTGCCCCCTAAATGGCTGTTCAGTGTTTGGGTGGAAGCTCCCCGTCCCCCTGGGAGTTGCCTCTGTCCAGACTCCACCTTCGAGAAATCCCAAATGGTGATCCCTCACCAGGGATGCTCAAGACCACTCCCACAGGCTATTTAAACTGTTTAAACTGTCCCCCAGAGAATAAAGACATGGTTTCCAGTCTTCCCTCCCCATCTCCTCTCTTGGGGGCTGGAAGGCCACCCAGAAGCATTGATATCCATTAAACCTGGGCTTTTTCTAATTTGGTTTGATTTGGTCTGATTTGGATTTTTGCATCGGCTGAGAGGTTTATGGGGGTGTAAAAACTTTTCATTCAGCTATCTCTCCAGCACAGAATATTAGCATTTACAAGCTGAAAGATATAGCAGAGATATTTTGAGCTAGATGCCAATTTAAAAAAAATGAAAAAATACTTATTTGTATTTTATATGTTTGAATGTTTGTTTGTGTATTTATGTGTACACCACATGTGCACAGTGCCTGAGGAGATCCAAAGGAAAGAAGCCTACAGACAGCAGTGATCTGGAATGTGGGTGTTGGGAACTGAACCTGGGTCGTTTGCAAGAGCGCCAAGTGCTCTTAACTGCAGAGCCATCTCTCTAGCCCCAGAGATGCCAATTTTGAGAGGGGATGTTTTGTTTTGTTTGTTTTATTGAATTGCTTCTCTTCCAGTTGTAGATAAAAGGCCATTCAGAAGCAAATCAGTCCAGAGGGAGAAGCATTCTTTTGCAGAGTGTAACAGTGAGACTTTTGGGAGCCCAAAGGGCAGTGGGCAGCTGGAGAAAAGGGCATTCTAATTTCCAAAACTATTCAGACGCAGTGTGAGAGGAGACTAAAGATAAAGGAAAAGGAACGTTTCTTTTTTGATGGTGCCAGGTCAAGGCAAAACCTGCTCAAATGTTTGATTCTATGGTGACAGACTGTTGAGAAATAGCAGATTAGACATTTCATCTTTTTTTTAATCCATAGCTTCACAGTTGTCTGAAAGACACCAATGAGATGATGATTCAGTTAGGAGGGAGTCAGCAAATGATCTAAATGATTGAAAGGATTTGCCTCAAGAGCTCACGTTGTCTACATTTTGTAGCGTGTAATTCTGGGTTCTGCATTAGGAACTTATTATTCTAGGAGAAAGCTAGGAAGGAGAGTGGCTGACGGGACTGGGGCGGGAGCAGAGCCTTGACTTCTCTGCCTGGACTTGTTCCTCAAGACCCACCCATTTGGGGAGAGGCTGGGGCATCAAAGAGCAGAAAGTATTGCTTTCTCAACTCACTCTCTTTGCTGTGTGACTGGCGTTAAATAGTCAACCTCTCTGGATCCCAGTTTCCTTATCTGTGACAATTAAGGCTGCAATGTTTGTCTCCAGTAATTGTTCTGCTTCTGAGGGAGATGTGTTGAGTGTCAGGAAATGGGACTAGCAGGAATGAATGCAAATTCTCTCCCCCAAAGGAAGTGAGCTGGTCATTGTGCCTGACATCTGCTGGAAACCAGAACCAGAGAGCAGTCAGGGCACCGAGTTGTTTTCTGAGAAAGGTGGACTTGACCCGGCAGGGAGCAGTTCCTTAGACACAGGTTAGAAGGAGCCAGGTGCCAGGAGGAAAAGAGGGAAGCAAGCCATACAGAAACCAAGAGGCACCCATTCCGTCCACTCCTCTTGCACTGTCCGTCTGTCAGTCAGTCAGCCTTTTGTCCATAAGCCCTCATCACATCTGAGAGAAGCAGCTGAACAACCAGAGTGTGAGAACCACAGGAGTCATTTGAAAATGCCTAGGAGCTACATTTAGAATACAGAGGAGTGGGGGAGATTAATTCTCATTGTGTATATTTCATTATATTTAGCCTAATGTTCCCTAAGTATTAGCATTTCAACATGCAATAAAATTACTTCTGGCACAATGTACGCTTTAAGCCAAGGTCTGAAGCTTATTGTGGCTTTACACTTGTAAATATTGCACTGAAGACTCAGCACATTCAAACCTCAGTGGCTGCTGCCTCTGTAGTCGTGACTGTTATTCCTTTGCGGTCCCTTTAAGGACTAACCACGCCCACTCCCAGCCACTTCTGACCTCCTGGTCGCCATCTTAACTCTCTCTCTTCTGTCTGACTCTTGGCATGTGTACACGTGTCTCTGTCTCTCCCTATGTTTCTCTCCATGTCTCTCTGTTTTTCTCTTCTTTAGGTAATAAATGTCTCCCTCTTCTTTAAGTAATACTATGTCCTGTGAGCCTTTTATCCTCTGTACCCGCCCGCATGACTCGCCCGCCGCATGGCGGGACCAGCCTGCCACCCTGGAGATCTTGCCGGGACCCACAGCCATCCTTGTCGGACTAGCGGCTGCTCTGCGATTCTGCCAGGGAACACACCCGCCTTTTAAAGAGCAATAGTGATTGCATCAGTTTTAATAACCAGCATAAACTCTCCATTCTCTCCATGGATGCAATAGCTCCTGTATTTTACATGAATCCCATCACCAACCTGATTGTCACCTTCATGAGGTTTAAAAGCATCCTGGAGACAAATCTCTGGGCATGTGTTTGATGGGCTTTCTGGATTAGGTATTGATGTGGGAAGCCCTACCATAAACGGGCTATACCTGGGGTGCTGGACTGAAGGAAACGCAGGACAGGTACTGAGTATCAGCAGGCATCTCTCCTGCCTCCTAAATGTGGATGCAGTATGGCCAGCTGCAGGATGGCTGACGCCATGACTCCCCTGCCAGGGCGGACTGTACCCTCGAACTGCGAGCCAACGTAAACCCTTCCTTTCCCAAGCTGCTGCCTCAGCTGGTCTATCTCAGCTCCAGAAGCACATACCAGGTATGTGTTAGTATGCACCCTTAATTTTTGGAAGAGGAGGCTGAGTTTAGGAGGAATTAAGTAGCTTGCTCAAGATCATGCAAGTCTTTTCTTACTAGTCATTTAAAAAATTATTCTCTCATATATTACATCCTGACTGTGGTTTCCCTTCTTTCCCCTCATTCTCTCTCTACCACCTCTTCCCCATATCCACTTTCCTCTGCCCCCCTTCAGAAAAGAGCAAGCCTCTCAGGACATCAGATATGACATAGTAGGCACATATCATCACATCAGGGCTGAACGAAGCGACTCGGTGGGAGGGAAAGGGTCCCACAGACAGCCAAAAGAGTCAGAGACAGCCCCCATTCAGATTTTTGAGAGGAAAAACTAGTTAGTATGCAAACACAGGTCAGTTTGACTCCAACTCCCACTGTACCGTCTCGCCCAAGTTACTTGATAGTCTCCTGACTGCTTGCTTGTTACCTATCAGGATGGTTTGATACCACTATGCCAAAATAACTACTTCAACTTTTATTATTTATGTTTATTTTATTACCATTACCAAATAACTTACATTGCAGCCATTCTTTGCATGTGTGTAAGAGTGTGTGTGTGTGTGTGTGTGTGTGTGTGTGTGTGTGTGTAGGTGCATGGGCATATGTGTGCATATGTTTGTATGTGCACATGGAGGCCAGAGATGAACCTTAGGTATTTTTTCTAAGATATCATTCATATTATTATTATTACTATTTTATATAGAGTGTCACTGATTTGGAACTCACTAAGTAGGCTAGACTGGTGGGCCAGTGAACACTAGGGACCCCTGTCTCTCCCTCTCTTGTCATCAGACTGCAAGCTTGGGCTACCATGTCTGGCTTTTTCACATGGTTTCTGAGGATGTCTGCAAGGCAAGCACTTTACCAGCTGAGTTGTCTACCCCCACACCAGACATGCTTAGCCTTCAGCAAACATTTAGTCTAAGCTGTTCTTTAATCACAACCACAAGGACCTTTGAACCACTCATGTCCTTTTGAATCTGAACTTAAAAAAAGTATGGGGTTAGGGCCAAGGGTGGAATGGAAAAGGCATTGAATTACTATGGTTACTGCAGCTTATATACCCGTTATAAAGAACCCCAATATAAGCCAATGATCGATGTTTAAGGAGGTGGAAATGTTTTGCTCTGGTTTGATCATTACATACAGAATACCAGTTATTAAATTATCACACTCTATAAATACACATAATTATTACATATCAATTTAAAACATAAGATAATATAAGAAAAAGACTATTGGGAAAAAGACCCCCCCCCAAAGGAATGAGATTTTATGAAAAAGACATGGTCATAAATGCAGGGCAAGGATGGTGCAAGATGAATCATACCAGGTATCAAGTTTCCTAAGAAAGACTTTCTTGATGATTTCCAAAGGATTTCAAGCCCAGTGTGAAAGTGAGGCAAGACAGGCCCACCTGAGAACCAAACAGGAACTTAAGCTGGGCAGATGTAAACCATGACTTCACAGTGTTATGTGTGTGTGTGCGCGTGTGCACATATGCATTTGAAATGAGTATGCATGTCTTGCAGAACACATATCTGGTATTCAGATGATGCAGCTTTAACTTAACTTTTCTGTATATTGAGTATGTACTTGAGTTGGCTATTAGACTTTGCCTACCATACTTTTTTTTAATGATATAACAATTTTATTTGTGTGTGTGTGTGTGAATGCATGTCACATATGTGCAGGCCAGAGGATGATGTCTGATGCCCTGGAGTAGGAGTTACAGGTAGCTGTGGGTCATCTGATGTGGGTGTTGGGACTGAACTCCAGTCCTCTGGAAGAGCATACGTGCTCTTAATGGTTGAGCCATTTTCTCAGTCCCAAATCCGTTCATCTTAAAATGAGATTTTCGGAAAAGTTAGAGTTCAAATGAGTAGTTCTTTCTAATGCAGGTCCACCAAAGCTTCAGTTGTGTTAAGATAAAAAGATGACTGCATTTCTTAAATTTTTGTCATTCTCACCTTATTTAAAGTGACATTGGGCTGGGGAGATGGCTCTGTGGTTAGGAGCGCGTGTCGGTCTTGTGGAGCACTCAGGTTTGGTTCTCAGCACCCGCGCCAGGCAGTTCACCACCCCCTGGAACTCCAGATCCATTGGCCTCTTCTGACCTCTCATGTGCACATACCCCCATAATTAAAACAATAATAAAACAAATCTTTAAAGAAATAATTCACATCAAAATAAAGTTCCATTCTGTTTTCAAAACATATTAACAGATGGAAGGCAATGGAAGAATGACTGCAGAGAAGGAAAAGATCCTTTCTGTTTTTGTTTATTTTTAGTTTTTGGAAACAGAATTTCTCTGTGTAGCCCTGGCCTGACCTGGAACTTACTCTGTAGAGGCTGGCCTTGAACTCTACGTTCTATCATGTGACAGTACCTCATCTCCATACTGCCCATTTTGCATCTTTCAAGTCTGGCCGGAGGCTCTGCCCTCCTTCCTCCCAGACATCTCTGCCTAGAAGTCCCACCTGTACCTCCTGCCTAGCTATCGGCCATTCAGTCTTTTATTAAATCAATCATAGCAATACATCTCTACACAGTGTAAAAATACTCTGCAACAGATATGAAAAGGAAATGTGGGAGAGGTAGTTGCCACCTGAGGACATGTCCTGGATGTCCACCCCAGTCCCCAGCCAGGACATTTCCAAGGAATTTCCTCAGCACTGGGACACTAGGTTACAGTAAAAACAAGATAACGGATCAACTAGAAGATGGATGTGACGGTCATGCTTTGTGGAACTCACTCCAGATATAACCTAACACCACGGTGTTAGTGACACAGAAGACTTTTGTCACTTGAGACTCTCCCTTCTCCACTGTATCAGTTGCCCAGCTATGGCTAAATACCTCTGGAGACAGGGAACTCATGGATATAATCCATCCCATTGTTAGACATTCTGTTTGGTTGAAAATGTTCCTTTAATTTGCGCCGGAATCTCTCCTCAGAGTCCCATTACTCTTCCTCCATCTATTCTCTGGGTTCTTTTCCAGATGTTTTAAAGCAGCTGTTCAATCTTGGCAACACTGCTTCTCTGTGAACTGCACGCACTCCAGCTGTTCTCCCCATGGTGCGATCTCAATTCCTCTTCTTTTTCTGGTCACCTCTGCAGACCCTGCTCTGCTGCTTAATTTCTCTCTCCTAAAAGGTACTACGGGGATTAGAGTATCTGTTATTTAGTGGCACTCTGTATATTTTAATTAACGTAGTTGCTACAAACTGCTACAATCCTTATCCACTGGTGAGGTGAGGAAGCTAAGGCATGGAGAAGCTATTTGCCTTCTCAAGGCTCTGAAAAGAGTAAGTGGGGGTGTCGCCCAACAGCCAGTGTGGTGCCTTTACAGTGTTATTTTTCTGAATATCGCTCTTCTATTGTTCCTTGATTGATTCCAAGGATAGCAGTGCTACTGTGTCTTCTCATTAGGCATCTCGGGATGGTGTTCATGTTTCTGGCTTGTATAGATGCTAGGTTCATAAGGGGAATGGAAGGTTGAGTCAGCTCTTGAAAGCCATCAGCTTCACAAAGGGTAGACAGAGGTTCTACATTTTATCTTGAAGAAGGTAGAGTCCTACTATGTACTGACTCTTTTAAATGTTTAATTCTTGACTTTTGTTTTCTGTAATGGGGTCTTGTCCAGACTGGCTTCAAAATTCTGGGGTCAAGTGACCTTTCTGCTGCTGCTGGAGACCAAAGTTGACTGGTCCTTCCTTCCTTCCTTCCTTCCTTCCTTCCTTCCTTCCTTCCTTCCTTCCTTCCTTTCTCTCTCTCTCTCTTTCTTCTTCCTCCTCCTCCTCCTCCTCCTGTTCTTCTTCTTCTTCTTCCTCTTCCTTTTCTTCTTTTCCCCCTCCTCTTCTCTTTCTCCTCCTCCTCCTCCTCCTCCATCATCATCATCATCATCATCATCATCATTGTGTGTGTATGTATATGTATGTCATCATCATTATTGTGTATGTATGTATATACATGTCATCATCATTATTGTGTGTATGTATATGTATTTGTACAGGTGCCTGTGTGTGCTTGCATGTGCTCATGTGGAAGTCAGATGCTAACCTTGGATGTGGTTCCATTTTAATTTTTGAGACAAAGGCTCTCACTCAAATTATGAATTTGGCTTGGCCGGATGGTCAGTGAGACCTGAGAGTCCTCCTGTCTCTCTCTCACTCAACATGAGATTAAAGTGCACAGCACCGTGCCTCCTTTTTCAGGTGAGTGTTGTGGTGGAACTCCAGCCCGCATGCTTGCACAGTGGACACTTTATCAGTGGCGCAATCTCCCCAGCCCCTAAATTTTACACCAAAATCAATCACATATTTTCATATTTTTAGTTTAAAGAAGTAAGTCATGTGATCACAATATATATGGTGTGTCTGAAGATAGTGCTGATATAAGGTAGATAAGGATGAAAGCAGGAACATGGAATTAGATATCACAGAAGCAATCGAAGGAGGATTTGAGGCAGAGAATGAAGAATAATGAAAAGATCAGGCAGAGTTTGGAAGCGTGGGGTCAGGACTGGGTGACTAATTAGGTGAAGGAGATAGAGGAGCTGAACTGCCTTCCCACCTTCTCCCTGGGAGCCAGGTAGAGAGTTGCGTCATCTAACAGCTTGGGGAATATAGTAAAATGAAAGGTATTTCAGGACAGGGCTTGGATAGACTATGGAAGAGATTGGGAGAACGGTGTCAGAAACATTCCGCAGAGGGCACTGCAGGTCATGGATGTCTGCTGGGACCAAGAAGAAAGTTCCTGGCTGGCCATACTCTCATGTGCTCATGGAAGAATTTTCAAAGTGTTTGTGGGTGGAAATAAGGGAAAGTGTGCTTACACTGAGCACACTGGAGAAAAACATCAAATGATGCTTGGAGGATTCTAGGTGAAGGGAAGACCATGCCTCCAGCCCATCTTCCTGGTTTCTACACAGGGCGCTGTAGTTCTGGATGCTTATGTTCCTGGAAGTCTGGTTTGGGAGCATATAGTCCTTGAGATGTCCTTGATGTTTCCCCATGTAAAAACTCAAGCCGAAAGGTCTAATTTTATTTTTTTTCCTTGTCATTTGTAAACAAATTTGTGTTTAAGTTAGGAACAGTCTGCTTGACAACAGTCACATTCATCACACCAAGTCATTCCTCATATTCTCTGCAGGGTGCTTGTTTGCCACAAAATGTTCATGTTTTGCTCAATACGTCCGATGATGGCAGGTGATTATCTGCCAAGAAAGCTATTTCCAATTTAAGAACATATTATTTTCTAGTGAAAAATAATTATTAAAAAGTCTATTTGGTCTAGAGTATACGTATTAGGTTATTTCTTTCTGTCCTTTCCCTTCTTCCCATGGGCCTTAATTTAATATGTAACCTAGGATGACCTAGAACTTCTGATCTCTCTGTTTGGTTTTCCCCGGTCCTAGGATTACAGGAGTGAACTACCACACGGGGTCATGCAGTGCTGGGGATGGAACCCAGGGCTTTATACATGCAAGACAAGCATTCTATTCCCTGGGCTATATCCCCACTAGAGTTTGAGTATCATTTGAAATTCATTGGTTCTTTTGAGGTGGGACTTCAGGGGGTGACTCAGTCACAGAGCAGAACTTTAGGACTAGGATTAATGCTGTTATAAAGGGGCATGATAGTCTCACACCCTCTTCTGGACTTCTTTTTCCTGTTAAACAGGAAGTTAGCTCTGTGAGGGATAGACAAAGGGGTCACCAAAAACAGGACATAAAGAATAGCAAGTGTTAGTAGTCTCTTCAGATGGGCCTGTTTGAGGCCTCGAAGATAAGAGGTGAAGAAAATTAGTGTAGGAGGTTCTTCTGTCCATGTGTTGCTTTCATTGGTTAAACAAAGAAACTGCCTTGGCCTTCTGATAGGGTGGCACTTAGGTAGGCGGAGCAGACAGAACTGAATGCTGGGAAGAAGGGCAGATGGAGAGCCACCATGGAGCTGCCAGAGACAGACATGCCAAATCTTTCCCGGTAGGCCACTACCACGTGGTAATATACAGATTAACAGAAATGGGTTAAATCAAGATGTGAGAGTTAGCCAATAAGAGGCTGGAGATAATGGGCCAGGCAGTGTTTAAATGAATACAGTTTCTGTGTGATTATTGCGGGTGTAAACTAGTGGGGTGACTGGGACAACAAGCAGCCCACTTGCTCCTGTTACAGAAAATTGGTGGGGCCATGACATGGGGTGAAAAGAAGAATGGGTGGCAGTGTTTGAACCTGGGCCAATTAGACTGTCATCAGAGCACCTGGTCAGGAAAACATGAGCCCAGTGCTAGTACACTTTACCCTAGTGATCATCTAGTTTTCAGGGTACCTACAGCCTCATTCATAATCCTATGCACAGGAAAGGGGCAACAGGACGAAGAGAAATACAAAAATACAAACTCACGAAGTGATGATTTGTGCTGTTGCTTCTTGGATCCATCTTTTCTCTTTTAAAAAAGCATTAAGCTTCATTGCTTGCTCTAACTAAACTCTTGGCTGCTAACCCTGCCACTGTTTGTCCCATCTGAATCTCAAAACCATAAGAACTGAGGCAGCTGCTGAGACCAGAGAGTTTCCTGTAACATGTGAGATGATGCCCACCGATGGAAAACCCCAATCTGATGTCAGGCCAGCATCTGGACCATGGGCTCCTCAGCTCTAGAGCCGTGAGAAGGTAAATTCCTCCCCCTCCCATTTGAAATCACCAAGCATGTGGCATTTTGTTATAGTACTAGGAACAGACTAAGACAGCAACGGAAGCAGAAAGCCCTGCACTGCAATGACTTTGAATCAGTATTTAAATGTGAAATATTGTGGTTATCTATCTGTGTCTGTGTGTGTGTGAATGTGCACACGGATGCCAGAAGACAACAGGAAAATTGATTCTCATCCTTTACCACATGAGCACCAAACTCAGGTCTATGGGCTTGGCAGTAGGTGCCTCTACCTGCTGAGCTATGTTGCTTACCCTGAATTGATACTTCTGAATGTGAATTCATTGGTGAAATGGAGATAGAATGACTTCCAGTCTGCAGATAAGAACCAGAGAGTGGGACTCCTAACTTCATGCAGCTTGGTAATTGGTACAGTAAGAGAAGAACAAGGTAATGTAAACCTTTGAAAGAACATCCCACTAGACCCCCAGAGTCCTGGAGCAAATGTGGATCTGATAAAGGCAGTGGGAGGAGTGGGAGAAGCAACAACTGTGTTCTGGTGGTGAGTACCTCATTTAATTAAAAATGCGTTGTTCTGAACAACAGGGTTTGGCCTCTCTGTTATGTTGGACTCAGATCCAGAGGAATCAAGCTTGAAATTATTGAGCGTTTACTCCAGTACAGAAATAATTTTCTGCAGGTACATAAAGGTCATATTGATCACTAAGAAAACATCGAGAGCAGAAAATTACAAGAGAATAATAAATGGGACATAAAATATATCCAATATGTAATGAGATTGGTTAGGGCTCTCCGAGGCAGTTTCGGGAGGGGAAGTAGGCTTCATCTCTTTCTTCCTACTTCTCACTCTGGAAATAGTCACGGGCTGTGATCTGGATGCAGCCTGTGTGCCGTCTTGATGGACTGAACTTGGTCCACAGATTTCCCAGCCCTGTGTGGAGTATCAAGGGGATTCACAAGCATAAAGTGTCTATACCTTCTCTTCTGAAACTGTCAACAAAGCGCTAAGACTTGAAGTCTTTGAAGTGGCACAAATCAGAATTATGAACAGTTGGCTTTGAGTTTCAGGGAATCTCAAGGATAATTTAGACCAGCTGATTCCCAGTCCTGAGTAAGACCTGGTAAGCTAGGCTAAATTAGGCCCAGAGGGAAAGTGATTTCTGTCTGATCGGCAAGGCACCTCTTTACTCCTCTGTGTGTAGTTCATTAAAGTTTGCCTCAACCACTGGTGTTAACAAGCACACCTCAAACACCTGTTGTATATGAAGTACTCGTTACCTGTATAGGACATACAACAGAGAAAATCACCGATCTTCAGAGAACTACCAAACAGCATGGAATTGTAGACATTTGGTGGTTTGGGCCTATAAAATAGCAATTTTGTATGGCTCAACCTAACACATATAAGGAGGTAAAAGATGAAGAGAAGCCATAGACAGAGTCTATCCTGCCAACTGGTCCCTGTAACGCGGAAAATATCACTCAGGTGTTGGGGCTGTGGAGAGTTGATGTCCTAGTAGCCTCACTAATAAACTGACATTTTTGGAAGAACCTGAAGGAAACAAATAAGGGAAAAGAAAACAGAGGTTAAGGGGAGCTTAACCAGAGGGAAGGAAGGAGGGTGGGAGGCTGTTTTAGTTCGGGTTTCTATTGATATGAAGAGACACCATGACAACAGCAACTTTTATAAAGAAAACTATTTAACTGGGCTAGCTTACAGTTCCTCATGGCAAGACATGGTGACATGCAGGCAAATATGGTGCTGGAGAAGGAGCTGAGAGTTCTACATCTTGATCTATAGGTAACAGGAAGTGAACTGTCTCTACACAGAGCATAGCTTGAGCACAGGAGACCTCAAAGCCCACCCCCACAGTGGCACACTTCCTCCAGCAAGGCCACACTTCTAATAATGCCACACCTTATGAATTTATAGGGGGTTGACTAATTACATCCAAATTACTGCAGTGGGTTAGTCAGAGGGTAGCCAGAGGGAAGGTTAGTCAGAGGGAGGGAGGATTTAATCAGAGAGGGTTTAGTTAGAAAAAGGGAGGGAGGGCTTGGCCAGAGGGAGGGAGGTTTACTCAGAGGAAGGAGGGAAGGTACAGGGAGGGAGGTGGGAAAGTTTATTCTGAGGGAGGGAGGGAGGGAAAGAAGGAGGGAGGGAGGGAGGGAGGGAGGGCTCAGCTATGAAGTTAGGAAGAGCAGAAGTCCTGGCCGAGGCAGGTCTGTTAGTCTGAAGACTGAGGTGAAACTGTCCTTGTTATTTTTGAGGAGCAGCACAGAGGCTAATGTGGCTGGAGAAGAGGAACTCACAAGGAAGTTGCTAGAAGGGTTTAGGCACTCCAAAACGTGAGGTGACAAAAGGCTGCAGATCAGTGCCAGGGTTTCCATAGAGGGACAAGATGGGTATTGACTGCAGTGGACACCATGCTGTGTGCAGAGAATGACTGGATAGCAGTGGAGATGTTGGCTTTCCCTCGAAGGTCAGCTGACAGAGTCTCTCCTGAGACATGACTGCAGGGTGTGTGAGAAAAAGCAGAGTGGGAGGTGGCTCTAGAAGGACATCCCGATTTTGATGTAGCAGGTGTGGTGGTTATTTCTAGTTGCCAGCCTGACAGTATCTAGAGTCACCAAGGAGATGAGCCCGAAGTCATGTCTGTGAGGGACTATCTAGATAAGGCTACCTGAGGTAGGAAGACCCACCCTTAAAACGGTGGTGCCATGGCCTGGGTTGGTCTGGTTCCTGGACTAGTTATAAGAATAGGAGCTGAACATCAGCGCTCATTTCTGCTTCCTGTCCGTGGATGCACACGGCCACCTTTCTGTCACCATGACCCTGCCGATACACTGGACAGAATCCTTAAACTGACCTAAATAAACGTGTCTTTTCTTAAATGACTTCTGCCAAGCATTTTGTCACAGCCATGAGAACAGTAACTAATGCAGCAAGTAGACATGGACAATCATAAATGAATGATTAGGTATACGCTTTTCAAACAAAAGCAGAGTGGACTGGATTTTATGTGATTATTTTTATGAGTGTCTGTTAGACTTCTGTGTCTGCGAGTATCTTTACTTGCCCACAGTGTTATCCCAGTGCCAACAAGACATAAAAACTGAGGTTCCAGGAGTGGGTTTTGTGGTGCTATGATGCACTCAGGGTTTCTGGAAGACCCAGTTTCCTCTGGTAGATGTAGCCAGCTAAGTACCTGGAGTGTGGCTGTGGTTAAAGGAGATAATGCCTGGCAAGTGCCTAGAAACAAAGGTCTTATGCAAATATCAGCATTAGTAAACCACGTGGGGCATTCGTGACATGATTGGTAGCCCTCTACAGCACTTTCACACATTTTATTTTTTAACCTGATTTTTGAGTTAGGGAGAAAAATTTGACTGAGAACCATTTTATGATGGGTTAGCATTTTTAAGTTGCTAAAAATAAAAGGCAATGTCTCCAAACTTTTACTAAAACCGTGTGACAGTTATGATATAAATAAAAGCAATTAAGTGACAATTGTAGTAGATCTGCCTGGTTCCTAGGGTCCTTGTCCTGAAAAATGCCACAGTTGATCCTCACCTTCTGATAACCCCAGGCCTGAGGTAGCCCTTTGCTGACCAGCACACTGATGCCCAGTGTTATGGCAACTTCAAGTTCCTTGTTTATGTGCATGTATGGGTGTGTGCATCATATATATATATATATATATATATATATATATATATGCATATATTCACTGGTTTAATTGTCTGTCTGTCTATCTATCTATCTGTCTGTCTGTCTATCGCTCTCAGCCCTCAGTGCTTTTAGCTGGGTCAGACCTCACCAAGCAGACAAGTGTGGCTCTTTTCCATTTACCCTCCCATGGTACAAGAACTGAACTGGTCACATAGTACAAACCATTGGGCATTACAAAATGCACTTTCATGAGATCTTATGAGCTTTTAGAGCTCTCACTGAATCTGAAAGTACATCTATGTCACACACACCTTAATGAGAAAATATTGGCCAGCATAGGAAATGGTTCTTGTAAGCTCCAGGTAAATCGGGGACTGTCCACACCGCTGGAGCGGATAGCTGGATTGGCGAGGTCATTGAGGGAAGGCCGATTTGGAAAACTAACAATGTCTTGCACTACAAATGAAAGATTAACTTTCAGCATCACTCTGAGGATTGGCCGCAGGTGCACAATGGCAGAAATGTAACCAGGTTGGGGTTGTTCACTGGGCCACGTCCTGCATAACTGTGCATCCAATTGTCATGCTGCTGATCTGTGTCAGGCACCACTGGACATCTATTCTTTCTTTTTCTTTGTTTGGGGGTGGAATATGTTTTTGTTTGTTTTTTTTTTGTACTCATGCAAAAACGAAAGTACATAAAAAAAATTGGTAGCTCCGAATTGATGAGTGGGCTTCCTTTTCCTTCGTTCTTTGAGACAGTCGCCTGCTCTTTGGTTACCCTTGTGTTATGTGAGGGGAATTAAGACACAGGCCAGTAGGAGCTGTGAGGAGAAGGTGCAGAGCTGCTGCCCAAGGAGACTCATTGTCTCTGCAGGACAGGCAGGGCCCCTCTGGGAAGGGAAATGGCAAAGCTGCTGTCCTGGCAGCAAGGCTTCTTGACCTTTGAAAATTCATACCTCCTGCCACGCTGCTCATTCTATTTTTTGCCAGCCAAGATGCTGAATTTTCCTTTCTGAAATGCCCAGCACTGAAAACAAAAACATACAGCACACACGTCTCAGCCCTGAGTCATTTGCTTGAACAAAAACCGGCTTTTAGAATGGAGACTGTAATCTTCACATTGCTGTTAGGATTTGGTAGTTTTTGAGTAGTTGAGAGATATAATTTGCAAGATAAGAACTATGATGGTGGGTGTTCTGGGCGGCGCTGGGGTGGGCATGCAGTGCCGAGTTCAGGAGTCTGGGGTCTGAGGGCTGGGAGAGGAAGTAGAGCGGGGAAACAGTATAGAAATGTTGCTGGAGCAGGCAATGCAGGTATAAAAATTTGAATACCAGGAACAACACTTAGTGGTAGCTGCAGGCATCTTTGAATAAATTGCTCTAGTACATATACCCATGCTTATGTTTCTACCTCCATGCCCTGCAAAATGAGTGAAGATATTCCTGGGAGAACAGACCCAGAGACAGCTTGTCTGGATAACAGCCGAGTAAATGCAGATGCTGTAGCCTGGGACGTTTGCAAGTGGCTGGACCAAGGGAGAGCACACCTTTATAAGGTCTTGTGCAGCACGTTAGTCTGATGTAGAGGGTATGTGGATAAGGGATATGCCATCTTGTAGAGGAAGAGACACGAGCTTGTTTCTGACTGTCAGGGCTCATATTGTTGATGCCTAGTGGATCTTGAATGAGACTTTGTAGGCGAAGACAGAGAGAAAGTAAAGAGCACCAAACTTGTCCTCAATGTGGGTGGCATCATCCTCTCGGCTCAGGACTTGGATGGAATGAAAAGAGGGGGATGGGGTGGAGAGCACTGATCCTCAGTGTCTGTCCCTCTCTGCCTCTCTGGACACAATGTGGCCAGCTGCTGCACTGTCCTAACAGTATGACTGTATCCTTTCAAACCATGAGCCAAAATAACTCTTTGTGACTTTTACACACACACACACACACACACACACACACACGCACGCACGCACGCACGTACGTACGTAGGCATCCAGATTACACAGACACATTCAGAGAGACTTACACAGGTAGAGACACATTCGGTCCCTGCGGCCCCCGCATTCTAGACGCTGTGAAAAGCTGGCCTCAGTCACTGACTGAGAGTGTGGGTGGGGTTTTGGGAAGATAATCTATGACAGATTGCATAGGAGCCTAGCCAAGTCACATTTCCTGCAGCGACTTATCTCCTCTCTGGCTTTCTTAGAAAAATAAAGGAAAAGGATAGAGCAGGACAGCACAGAAAGCTTCCCTTTATAAAAGGCTAAATGAACAAGGCTAGGAGAAGTCTCCCCTCAGTCATTCAGCCCTCATGTAGCAGAAACGAGCTGGCACAGGTGGCCCAGAACAGAGGATTGATAACCAATAGAAGGTGCCTAAGGGCCCCAGCAATATCCTTAGAAGGGACAGTGGGTTCTGGGTGTTACTGTCCTCTATGTTGCCAGTTTACAAGAGGACAGCACAACTGCAATTATCTGATGACGACAGTATAATTTGTGAATAGCAGGGTGCAATTCAGGTTGAGTGTGTTAACACTAACGCAGTCAGCTAATTGCCCATTATGTATTCACTCCAGATGTGAACGGGGGAGGATAAAGACACAATTCCTCCTGTTCTCCCTGTTCTAAATTTAGTATTGCTCCCATTGATCTGCTTTTCCTAAGGTCACGTGGAGTGCTACAGCTTGCTGATGTTGACACAGTTATCCACCCAAGTTAATGTGTATTGAAACTTTGCTTCTACCTCTGCCTTCTCCTGTCTCGAGCACATGGTCGGGGGCACGTATTAGTACACGCATATGCCACTCTGAGTTAGGCCTGGTTTATATAGTGCTAGGGATCAAACATGGGGTCTGTGGATGCAAGGCAAGCGCTCCACCAACTGAGCAACACTGCCAATCCCCAAACGCAATTCTTTGACTCAAGAAATCGTATTTCATAATGGATTAAGGATAATTGCTTCTTTGGCAACAAATCCGTTTATAATTAAGTGTGCTACCATGACCCTGGAGTTTATTTGTGCAAAGATGGAACTATGCAAAGTCATGTTTCTGACAAATGGGATGTAGATTTGGTGTTTGTTTGGCAAAATGATAAATTGGTAGTGTTGAAAAGAATGGGCAATTCATAAATCATTTAATTCCAGCTTCATCACTCTCTGGTTTCCCTTGGTCACTCAGTGTTCCTGAGCCATGGTGTCCTTCCCTGTAGTGTTTATCATAGCTTGCATTTTACTGTGGTTTCCTGCTTGGAAGTGAGTTTGCTATGTTTATGTCATCCTGCCTGAAAATGAACATCATCTTGCAACCATTGCTTTCCTCCACAAGGATCCCCCTTGTTTAGACAAGGG
The DNA here is from genome assembly GCF_982192425.1 of Myodes glareolus. Lineage (NCBI taxonomy): Eukaryota > Metazoa > Chordata > Mammalia > Rodentia > Cricetidae > Myodes > Myodes glareolus. The sequence continues at coordinate 51,023,390 of NC_142045.1, forward strand.
CTTTTCAAACTACACATTTCAGAGGTGCAGATGTCAACATCACCCATGACTCTTGACTTCCAACCTGAGTAACCGACCCACCTCTCCAAAGTGATGCGTCTGGCTTTGTCTTCTTACAGAAAGTTATTAAGGATTAAGACACAACTTTTACTTAACATCACTGCCTTTTCTAATAGATCTGTGAGCTTCTTCGTGTATTGCTGCTTTCCTGAGTTCATTTAATAGTCTTTTATTATTTTTCACCCCTCAAATACAGCCCTGGCCGCTTACCTTTGTTTTTCTCTTCCTTGTCTTTGTCTGACTTATAAGGAAGCAGCTCTCTTTTCTGCTGCTGTAGTGGCAGTGATGGCACAGAAGCCTGATTTGCTGCAGTTGTTCCTGCTAACGAATGACTGCAGATTTCAACACTCATTCTGACGCCACTAGTGACTCCACCGTCTTTCCCTTTGGAACATCCAGTCTAAGTACTTATTTCCAGCTGTAACTCTCCGAACTCCCTGCTCCCGAGTGGACGATCTTGCCTTCCACCACATGTGCAGCTGTGCCTCTGCTTACATCTTGCGTGTTCCCTCATGAAATGTGCACCCCTGTCTCCACCAACTGCTTTCTCTTGCCTTGGCCTCACTCAGATTTCTGGTTTTTTCTCATCTTTTATTTATGTCTTAATTTTCTGAGATAGGGTCTGGCTAAGAAGCCTGTAGGCCAGGGTGGTCTTGAGCACACACACACACAATGTGCTTCCTTCTTGCTGTGGCCTTCCAAGCGTGGAGATTAGAGATGTGTAGCATAATATCTGGCACTCTTCGTCTCTTAGAGATGTGTCTTGTTCAGCCGTCCACCACTAATTTCTCATTACCAGCCTTTGCTGTTTGTCGTGATTTGAATGAGCATGGCACCCAGAGGCTCATAGATTTGAGTACTTGATCACCAGGCAGTGGAACTCTTTGAAAGGATTAGGAGGTGTGGCCTTGTTGGAGGAACTGTGTCATTGAAGGTGGGTTTTGAGGTTTCAAAAATCTTAATCCAAGCCCAGAGTTGCTCTCTTCCAGTTGCCCGTGGATCTGGATGGAGAACTCTCAGCTATTTCTCAGTACCATGTCATCCTGCATGCAGCCGTGCTCCCTACCATGATGGAAGTTGACTAAATCTCTGAAACTGTAAGCCAGCTCCAGTTAAAGGCTTTTCTTTATGAGAGTTGCCGAGGTTGTGGTGTCTTTTCACAGCATTGGAACCTGACTAAGACTGGAGTTGGTACCAGGAGTAGGGTATCACTGTGACAGGCCTACCATGCTGCTTGTTGGTGGAATGTAGACGTTGGTACTCTGGGTTAGGGAAGTAGTTGAATGCTGTAAGCAGGGCCTGATGGGTCATCTAGAAGGATCATAAAAGCTGAGAGTGATTTGAACCCCAGGGGCCAAGTTCAAAGGTTTCAAGGAGAATATTAGTATGTGATCTAGAAACAGTTCTTGTAATATTTTGGCAAAAAAAATGTGACTGCTTGTTGCCCGTGGCCTAAAAACTTGCAAAAGGCTAAATTTCTATACAACTCCATTCATCCCATGTGAAGATTTGTCTTTTGTTTCATAGAATCAGAATTTGAGCTAATAGGGTGAACTGTAGGTGGGACACAGGAAATACTGACTCAGATAAATGATATCTGCTAATAGAGATTTATGAGGAAATGGCATTACATAAGATTAATATAATTTTGTTCCTCCTGTGTTTACAGAAACAACATTGTATTTATACTGCTTATTCTTGATGACATCCTGAGCAGACTATGTAATAGCACTATGGTTCTGGAGCCATGTGTGGAGTGGTCTTTAAATACTCACATCATGAAGAAAGGAATAGGAGCCAGTGTGCATTCACCATGAGCCTTTCCTAGAGTTTTTTGCTATACTTGGAGATTTTCTTCAAATAAGTTACAACTTATTCTAATGAGAGTTGATACTGACAGGCTTTGATGGAGCAGCTACAGATTCACTTTGAGTACCTGGCATCTTTCCTTTGTACTGAACCCAAGGGGCTAAAGGAATCATCTGATTTCTTAATGCGGAACCCCTCTAGCAGAATCTGAATAGTCGTACATCCTCATTAGTAACTTAAGCTCCTACATGCCCTTTGTGTGTGCAGGTACATAATTATGTGCATTGTGTAGAGGTCAGAGGTCATTCTCAAGTGTCTTCCTCAGGAGTTCTCCACCTTATTTTTAAGACAAGATTTATCACTGATTAAAACTTTGAGTTTGCCAGTTTGGCCAGAGTAGCTAACCGTTGAGCTACCAGAATCCTTTGTCTCTTCCTCCAGCACCAAGATTGCAAACATGTGCCGTCATACTTGCCTTTTTTAAAATAAAGATTCCAAGAATTAAGATCAGGTTCTTAGTCTTGAGTGCCAAACTCTCCATAGGCTGAGCTATTGCCCCAGCTTCTCTTAGGACCAGAAAACAATACACAAGGTGATAGAGTAAACCTTAATTATGTCTTCTGTAATGTTTCTTTGAATGACTAAAAGCTATGCATCTTTTCTTTTCTACATGTTATTTATCTGTAATAAAACAATTGATTTGTGAAATTTTTAATTAGGGTATCTATTTAGTTATCTAAATCTGCTGTTTGAGTCAATTTTCAAAGTCTGATCTCACTATAGCTATCAATGCATAACTTCCGTGTGGTCCCCACCCAGTGTTGTTATTTTTCCTTTTTCTTAAACTGATTTATGGAAATAAGAAAAGTTAGCAAATGCTAAAAGGCACAAAAATTAAGTGAAGAAAAATTACTCCTAAAAATCTGCAGTGGGATAACGCTCTTGTACACTGTAAAGATTTGTCACTCGTATTAGTTTAATAAAATGCTAATTGACCAGTAGCCAGGCGGGAAGTAAAGATGGGGCAACCAGACTAAGAGAATTCTGGGAAGAGGAGATGGAATCACCAGAAAGACGCAGAGGAAACAATATGAGAATGCCTCACTGAGAAAAGGTACCAAGTCACATGGCTAAGCATAGACAAGCATTATGGGCTAATTAAGTTTCAAAAGCTAGTTAATAATAATCCTGAGCTAATGGGCCAAACAGTGTTTTAATTAGTATAATTTCTGTGTGATTATTTTGGTCTGGGAATCCAGGAAATGAAGCACAGTCTCTGTTTACCAAAATCAATTGCAGTTAAAATTATTTATATATCCAAAAGTCTTTTTATGGTCTATTTAGTGCCACATTTTTCATGGGTGATTTCACTGTTTAACTCAGCCTTCAAATATAGTACTGAAATGCTACCCAGTGCTCCTAACTTCTGAAGGTTGTGATGGTAGAGCCTGGCGGTATATTCCTATAATCCCTGCTCTTGAGGGGCTGTGGCAGGTGGATCATGAATTTGAGACCACCTTGGGTTATATAGTACCACACCATTACCTCCCCCACCGACACAAACAAAAGGTATAGTGGTGATACATCACACAGAGTAAACACAAGTGTTATTGTATTAGGCATTTTTCCATTGCTAGCAAATACAACATATAAAGAGAAGAGGTTTTCTTGGATCACAGTTTGGGAAGCTCAAGGATGTGTTTTTGGGATCTGTTATGTTCTGGTGCACTGTCCTCTTGGTGGATGATGTTGTGGTGGCAATGCATGTAGGAGAGAGGGAACACATGGTCGGGCAGGATGCCAAAGAGAGTGGGGAAGTGACCACAGTCCCTCTGTTGGGAACTACAGCACTCCTTTCTAAGGACAGCCTCCCCAGTGATTAGTAACCTGGCTCCTAAAGGTTCTACTGGATCCCAGCATCCTCAAGCAGAGGACCACATCTCCGACACATGCACACTTGGGAACACACTCAAGCCACGTCTAGCCCACAGAAGCTAGAAAAGCTCCGGTCGGGCAAAGGTCACAGTGATGCTGACTGTAAAGTTGCAGGTTAGTGTTATGGCCCGAATCTGAGATGTGTCCCATAGAGTCAAGTTTTGAATGCCTTGTCCCAGGTTGTGGTGCAGTGTTTTAGGAGCTGGGGCCTAGCTGGCAGAAGCAGACATAGCATGTCTTTGTTGCTTCCAGTTGTAGCCTTTTCATGATTTCTTGTCTATACCGCGTGAAAAAGGTACCGTCTCTGACTTCTCCCACAATAGGCAGAGCTGCTCCTGGGACCATGCCTGCCCTGCCACACAGGACTCAGGAGGTTCTGAAATGTGGCCTTCCTTCCTATCCTTAAGCTGCTTCTTTAGTCATTTTGTCACATCTAGAGAAGTGACGAAAATAATGGATATGGGAAGAGTTACAGTCACCTGCGGTGGGTGGTGACGTTACGAACAGTGAGGCAATGTGGCTGAGTCTGTCAGACGACAGACAGTTAAAAGGACGTGTGGCCAGCGCCTTACTGCTGAGAACTGAAGAGGTTTCACTCATGTTACCCATGATCAAGAAAGAGTTGGGCCAATTTTTAGATATCGAACAAGGTTTGGGGTTGGAGAGATGACTCAGCAGTGCTTACGGCTTTCCCACAGGACCTGAGTTCAGTACCCAGCATCCACATTAGGCAGATCACAGTCCTGTAACTCCAACTATGGAGATTGGATGCCCTCCTGTGGCATCCTCCAGCTCCGAACTCACACTCACACACATGTAGACGTACTCATGAACTCACAAGCATACACACACAGATTTACTCATGAACTCACACGCACATACTTACACACAGACATACTCATGAACTCACACGCACATACTTACACACAGGTGTATTCATATATGCAAGATCTTTTTAAAAATAAAAAAAGTCTATTTAAAAACTTAGGTTCTGTGTTGAGTGACTGCCTCAAGTTCTAAGCCAGAACCTTTGTGTTCTACTTAGCGCAAGAACCTGGTAGAATACTGTCTTGAAGCTGGATTTTTAAGCTCTTCCTTCTTAGTTTCCCATTCCTGCCTTGAGGGACCTGAAATGTAAATCATTTAGGAATGAAGACAGTTTTGAGACCTGCCATTAGATTTGATGACAGTGATGCATGAGCTTCGAAATTAGGGGGGTATCGTAGATGGTGTAGTCATGTCCAGGAGTTAGGTCTACCAAACTCCCAACTGCTAAAAGCTGACAAAAGGGAAGGACTGGTGCCACAGAGGGGCTCCTACAGGAGCCTGCAGGAGATCAAGCACCCACTGCTCATCTCATTTCCTATCTCCACTGAGTTACTTTTGAAACACTTTGTGTAAACCTCAACACACCATAGTAGTATAATTGACATTCTGTTTTTTTCTGCTTGGTTACAAAAATAAAGTACTAGAACCTCTTTGGGATTAAATATTGCTCTTCAAGTAGTTCTAGCTGTGGGCTAGGGATGTAGTCATTTGGCAAAGTGCTGGCCCGTCAGGAACGATGCCAGCACCATGTTAAACCAGGCAAGGCAGTAACATACCTGTCAGCTGTCACTCGGGAGGTCGAGGAAGGAGTATCAGAAGTTCAAGGTCATCCTCAGCTCTATAGTGAATTTGAGATCAGGCTGGGCTACATGAGACCCTGTCTCAAAAAAGGAAAACGGAAAACAAACCCCAAAAATCCCCCAACAAGAAAAGCACTCAAACCTAACTAAAAGTACATTCAATATTAAGCAAAAGATTGAACATGCAGCTGTTAGAGTGTTTCCCACCAATACGCCATAGAAACTAAAGAGAGCGCTAAGCTAATGAAAGCATGACCGTGATTGTAGTACGCTGAGTTCTCTTTCCTGTTCTCTGGACTCACCAGGTATTTTATGGAGGGGTTTCATGGGCCCATGCTTTGTGGGGTCTGACGCTTGTCTCCTTGGCTTCAACCCCAGAGGGCAGTGCTGTCGACAGGGCCAATGAGGAGAAGGCACCCTGTGAGGTGCTGGCCATGTCCCGCTTCCCTGTTGCTGAGCATTGGGATACGGCCCAGGCCCATTGCTCTTTGTGGGGAAGGTGGGATGCGTGGTACCCAGTCATGCATCACATAAATGGGAGGGAAGCTTTAGTCACTCTGTGTACAGCCTGTAACCCGGAACAAGGGCCAAGCGTGACAAACAGGCTGTCTTTGAAGCTGCAGGAAATAAGCAGTCCCAGCAGGATAGAACTGGGTACCTGCCTCTCTAGTCCACTGATTTGCGCAAGTCATATGACCTTGAAAAAACGTCTCTTCACCTTCAGGCTTTCTCCTCATCAAATATCAAGTAAATTCTCTTTCTGACTTGTGTAGACCTGTGACATAACATCCACACTCACTGATCTCGGAGATGCCTATCTCTGACTCCCCAGCCTAATCGAACCCTTTGGATTCCCTGACTGTATTAATGCCACTCTTTGAACCTGTGATAACCATTTTAGGAAACAGTTGTCAAATTTGCCAGCTTGATCCCAGGTACAATTCTAAGTATTTCAGGAGTGGTGGACAGAAAGGAGTGGGACCCTCTACCAAGATCTAAGCAAATTTTGAGGTTTTGTTTGGAAACAAAACAAAACAAAAACATGAATTAGAATAAGTGTGTCCAGGAAAAACTGCCGTTTAATTAGAATCAGTGTGTCCAGAAAAAGTTGCCATTTCATTTTTCTTTACAGCACAATGCCCAAGAGCTGGGAAAAGGAATCAGTCTGACTTCCAGGAAAGATGGCGGGCCAGACACTGCACCACATGATGTGCTCAGGGGAAGAGTCACAGCGTAAGGAGGACAGAGAAAAAGGAAGAGCCCCAGAGAATCACCATGGTAGGTGTGGAGGTTTGAAAGAAAATGACTCCCAAAGGGAGCAGCACTATTAGGAGGTGTGGCCTTGTGGGAGAAAGTATGTCACTGTGGGAGAGGGCTTTGAGGTTTCTTTTGCTCAAGCTTCTTCCCTCAGTGGGACTGGCAGTCGACTTCCTGATGCCTGCAAGATGTAACACTCTCAGCTCCCGCGCCATGTCTGCTTGCATGCTGCCATGCTCCCCCGGCATGATGATAATGGGTTGATCCACTGAAACTGTAAGCGAGCCACCCCAATTACATGCTTTACTCTATGAGTTGCCCTGGTCATGGTGTCTCTTCACAGCAACAGAAACCCTGAGACGGGAGGGATGAGATCCTTAGAAATACGGAGAAAAAGATACAGGGTGCACTGCAAAGATTGATTCTTGGTGTGGCAAAGGTCTATCACATGGCTGCCTGGAGTTAGAAGGAAAGCAAAGACCTCATCCAAAAGGCAAACTGGGTGGCTCTCATGAAAAGACACTGATAATCCTCTGCTCGGGACAAGCCCAGTGTAGCTGTGTTTGCTGAGACAGTGGGTTCCTCAGCAGGGGCTCAGCAATGGAGGGGAATCTCAGTTTACCACTCCCTATGACTGGGAGGGCAGTGGTCAGGATCCACCATGGGGAGGAATGCATTGTTAGGAGCTGAGCTGTTCCTAGGCTTGAGATCATGGACAGGGAGTCTGAATTCAATCGGCTGCAGCCCCAGGATGAGGCTCTGCTCTGGCAGTAAGTGTGTAACTTTGCCCTTGATGACCGGGAGCACATCTCCTTGAGTAAGAATAACACTGGCATTTGATAGCCTGAAACCTCAAATCAGTGGGTGGATCAACCTTTGGAGGCACCTGGCTGCTGTTCTCTGCCTTAGAGATGGAGAACTGGGAAGTTCTTGCCTTCACAGGGGTGATGAAGACCGGTAGGGTGTCTGCACCAGCCTACCCCCAGACTTAGTGCTGTAGTTGCTTCCCAGACTCTCAGTGCACTTAACAGTCAAACCCCAGCTAGGGTTACTCACACCCTCACTGTTTCTCCCCAGCCTTAGTAAGGAAGAAACTTTGCCAACCCACAGATGGCAAAGCTAACTATGGCCAGCAGAGAGGCCCCTAGCATGCAAGAAGGGAAGCTACTAATGAAGACAGCTTTGGTGGCCATCAGTTCCTTGTCCAATATAAATTCAACACAGCATAAACCTTAGTGTCCCGGTGAGAACAATGAGCTCACTGTGTGGCAGTTGAAGCCATGCTGTGAAAGTTTAGGTAGGACACAGGCATGACGGTCGGAAACATGGCGAGTGAACTTTCAGAGAATTGCTCCAGAGAAGGCTGGAGTTCCTTTACAGAAGTTAAGAGAAGCTACCTGGCCTCATCTCCTGGGCCATTGGTGTTAAATCTTATTACAGAACTCCTGAGTTCAAGATCACCATCTTACTGTGTAAATTTAGGATGAGGATTAAGGGTCCATTAGGAATTTGAGTTATTTGTTTATATTGGCATTATAAGTCACCGGGGCAGGGTCTGAATAGTTGGGAGCTAGCTGATAGAAAAGTCACAGGATTAAAAGAACAGAAAGAAAAAAAAATTCAGAAAATCACCAAGGTGGGTATCTTAGCTAAGATTTCTATTGCTGTGAAGAGACACCACGACCACAGCAACCCTTATAAAGAAACACGTTTAACTGGGACTGAATTACTGTTTCAGAGGTTTAGTCCATTTATTGTCATGGAGGGAAACATGCAGTGTGCAGGCAGACACGGTACTGGAGCAGGAGCTGAGAGTTCTACATCCTGATCACAGGCTGCAGAAAAGAGACACTCTGCCCTGGGCATAGCTTGAGCATCTGAGACCTCAAAGCCCGCCCTCATGGTGACACACTTTCTCTAACAAGGCCACACCTACTCCAACAAGGCCACACTTCCTAAAAGCACCACTTTCTATGGACCAAACATTCTAACACACGAGTCTATGGGAGTCATTCCTATTCAGGTCACCAAAGTAGGGAAGAAGATCTTAAAAGTACAGAGAAGTTCAAAACTGCACACAGATGTTACCAACCTATATAAATGTTGATGTCAACATTTATGGGATATTTGTTGTCTAAGGTTGCTGATAACATCTTGGTTGCTTTTAGCACATGATAACACAACACATTCATGGACAAACAGTATTCTGTGTCTGGGCATGGATGGATACATAGTTTAAAGGTTAAGGTACTTATTTGACTTAGGCTGTAAAAGGAAGTGGGAAATCCGAGGCATAGTAAGATTGGTTACATTGTTTTCTTCATGTCAATTTAAATATAAACATGCCAAACACACAGTAGGACAGCAGGTTAAGCATGGCTTGGCTGCAAAGACTGGCAAAAGTTCGGCCTCTTTGAAGGCAAGAATGATTTCAGGAAAAGACATTAACACTGTTTTTAGTTTTTATCCCTCCTTTAAACATTTGCTTAATTATTTACTGAGAAACATTTTGCTTTCTTTTTTTCTAACACCTTACCTTTCCCCCCCAATAACATTATTCATTCCTTTCTCTTTTCACTTATTTAACCTTACTTCCCAATTTTTCCCAACCCCTGTTCCCTTCTTTCACATTATTTATTTGTTATTTTCACAGAACTTGATAATCATCAACACGACAGTATATTTTCTACGAGGGTCTCATTTTCTGGCGTATGGTCACTGAGTTATAGGTGACTTCGGCTGATGGTGTTTCTCTTTCTGTGTGGCTTGATGATGTTGCCGTCTTAACAATGCTTACTTCCTCTTCACTGGCACAGTGGGACGAGCCCTCCAGAGTAGCTGCTCCATGAGGAGATCCTCAAATAAAACCACAAGAGACATTCAAAGTGATAGCTGTGCGGAATGCAGAGAGAGTTAGGGATGAGGGGGAAGGAAACAGCAAAAAGCGAAAGCAAGGCAACCTGATGCTTCCAAAAGATCACAAGAAATCAACTACTGAATCCAAAGATACTGAAGCGGGTATATACTAGAGGAAAATTTCAAAAGTTTACTACCAAAAATGTGGGTGAGATATCTGAATACAAACAGGAAGGCAGATTCAATTTAAGACTGGAAAGGAAAGTCAAAACCAGAGAAAGAGTCCAGAAAAATGGGCTGAGAAAATCATCAATGTGGTGAGAAAATAATACAGAAGAAAAACAAAGGAAGAAAACTGAGATTTTGAAGAAGAAAGGGCTGGTATCGAAAACCAATAAATCAAATACAAACGACAGTAGAGATCACCACTGAACTAATTGAAGCAGAAAGTAAAATGTCAGGTTGGAGGACAAGGTCAAGGAAACTCAGTGTTCAACATGAACTGGAAAAACACTAAGTCAGCGTGACCACATGCCCCAGAACTCTTAGATGTGATCAGGAGACTAGAACAGAGAATCCCTCAGGTACAAGAAGAAAATGAGATTAAAAACTAAAGACAGAAAATTTATTCAATGGAATTACAGCATAAAATTTCTCAAACCTAGATACACAGATACAGGCAGGCATCAGAGACATTTAGAATCCCAAATGGAGAAGAACTTCACCTTGACATATTGATAAAGAGAATGATTATCAAACATGCCCACAGGACACACATTTGAACAGAAAGGAGATGGACTCTGCTTTCATTGAGTTACAGCCCGAAGGGGAGCAACAAGGAAAACATCAGACAGAAATTAGAATTGGTAAAGAGATAAAGGCCACTGCATGTAAACAAAGGGACAGGCTCCTCAGGAAGGGAGCAATTGTGACTGTAGGTGTGCCCAGCTGTAGAGTTGCTGATTGCTTTTCTCTTTATTTGCTTGGAAGTAGAGGCACAGACATAGGGAGATACTGGCTGGAAGATGTGTGATTCCCTTTGGAGAAAGAAGCTCAAGGGTCCATCAGCATCTGTGCTGACGGTGCGGCTGCGACAGGACAGCATACGTGAAAGTCACTAAGAAAGTAGATTCTAAGTTTTCTCCTCACAAAAATTATATAAATGTTATGTAGGTGCATTCAGATGTCCTGCAGAATACACATGCACTTTGAGCATCATGCTGTAAAATTTTGAATTAGCAATTAAATCTGAGTTATCTCTATTCCACATTGTTCCTTTTAGCAAATTTTTTCCAACATATATAGATCCTCCTGGAAATTGGAAGCAGACAAGATTACCAGGCAAAAGTTGGGAGCATAGGGGTGGGGGTGGGATGGGAGAAAGGAGTGAGGGGGAGAGAGAAGGGAGAGGGGAAGGGTTGGGAGAGCTTGCAGAAGTGGGATGGTTGAGATGGAGGAAGGACAGATATGGAAGCAGGGAAGGAGATATTTTAATTAAGGGAGGCATTGTGGGGTTGGCAAGAGGCTTGACTCTAGAGAGGTTTCCAGATGTCCATAGGAATGTCCCCAGCTAGGACCCTGGGCAGTGGAGGAGAGGGTGCCTGAACTGGCCTTGTCCTGTTGTCAGACTGATGACTATCTTGAATATCACCATAGAATTTTTGTCCAGCTACAGATGGGGATAGAGACAGAGACCCACATGGGAGCACTGGACTGAGCTCCCAAAGTCCAGTTGAAGAGCAGAAGGAGGGAGAATATGACCAAGGAAGTCAGGACCACAAGGGGTTGGTCCACCCACTGAGACAGTGTGCCTGAACTAATGGGAGCTCACCAAATCCAGCTGGACTGGGACTGAATGAGCATGGAATCAAACTGGACCCTCTGAATGTGGCTCACAATTGAGGCAGACTGAGAAGCCAACAATAATGGCACTGGGATTTGTCTCTACTGCACGTACTGGCTTTTGGGGGTCCTATTCTATTTGGACTCATACCTTCCTAAGCCTGGATGAAGGGAGGAGGGCCTTGGACTTCCCACAGGGCAGGGCACCCTGCTCTCTCTTAGGACTGGAGGGGGAGAAGGTAGGGGAGAGGGAGGGGAGAAATGGGAGGAGGTGGAAATTTTGATTCCTATTATCTATAAAGTAATAAAAAATTATCAGAGAAAAAATGTAATGTATAATTTAAAAATATAGGTTAATAGATAATCATCTATAATAGTTAAGTTTGTAGTCATGTTAGATTTTCTAAATGTGCATAGATATATTTCAGATAGATATTCTTCATATCTTTCAAAGACTACAGAATATGGCATTTAAAATGTTTTAATAACTTAGGACTTTTCATGACAATGAGATGCATCTGCTCCTGGCAGCACCAGCTACTTTAAGAGGAAGATGGATATTGAAGAGGCTCCTTACGGAGTTTGTTAGCCATTTGGGCAAGAAACTGCTCTTGCCTGGACTGCTCCACTGGGCATGCAGTACCCACAGAGAAATGACTATTGAACTTGCCTAAAGGTGAGATGATCCTGTGGGGTTCCTGCTTCATGAAAGACTCTGCAAGACATTCTGCAGTATACAGAAAAAAGTGACTGAACTGTCTTTGAAATCTCCTGCTTCGTGAAAAAGTCTGCTGGATACTATGGGCCTGTAGGCTGAAGATGGATGCCCCAGTGGTAAAGAAGAACTTTTGGTAAATGTTCAGGCAGCGAGATGTCTCTGTCATTTCTAGAGTTTTGGAAGTTGCTTTCAATGCACTTTCTGTTTACTTAGGTACTATTATATCCTTCTGGAATCTTTGATGGAGTTGAAGAATAGATAGATAGTTATTGTCAAGTTGGGAGCGTAGGCCCCAGCTTCTCACATCTATCCCAGGCTCCAGGCCTGGTCTGGACTCCAATCCCAACAGTCCAGGACCTGACCCTTCCCTGGGGGCGGGGTCAGGACCACTCCCCAGGGTATTTAAATAAGTTCCCAAAAAAGGAACATGTGATCCCTTTTCCTTCCTCCTGGTGGGCACTTTTGCATTGCTTCCCTGTTCCCCCTCGGGGCCACCCAAGAGCACAGATCTCACATTAAACCTGGATATTTCTTAATTCGGCTTGTTTTGATTTGGCTTGATTGGAAATTTTGCATCAGCAGGGAGCTCGTATTAGGAAATATTCCTAACAGTTATAGTTATAGTTTTCCTTTGTTATGATAAAAGATAAATAGATATAAATATTGTAGCTGTACTTCTTGCTTGATCCCTGTTATATGTAATTTTACTATGTTAAAGTGAAAGCCTTTCTTTTTTGTTTAAACAGAAAAGAGGAAATAGTGTAGGAGGTCCTCCTGTTTATGTGTTGCTTTCATTGGTTGAATTAAGAAACTGCCTTGGCCTTTTGATAAGGCAGAACTTAGGTAGGCATGGAGAAGACAGAACTGAATGCTGGGAAGAAGGGCAGAGTGGCAGATGCTACGGATCTCCTGCCTGAGACCAACGCTGGTTAAAATCTTGCTGGTAAGCCATAGTCACGTGGCAATACATAGATTAACAGAAATAGGTTAAATTGAGATGTGAGAGTTAGTCAATAAGAGGCTAGAGCTAATGGGTCAACCAGTAATTTATTGAATACAAAAAACCAAAAAGAAAAACCAAAAACCAAAAACCAAATCAAACAAACAAACAAACAAACAAAAAAAAAACAAAATTTTTTTTCTTGGTCTGGGGAGCTAGTTCACTGGGCAGGCACCAAGACCAGAGTTCAGATTCCCAGAACCCATATAAATGGAGGTAGGTGTGGCAGCCCTCCTTGATTCCATGCCAGGAAGGTAGAAACAGGGAAGCCCCAGATCAAGTTAGCTAGAAAGACTAGCCATATTGGTTAGCTCTGGGTTTGGCTGGGGGATCTTGTGTAAATGAATAAGATGGAAAAGTATAATTGAGAATGGTAAATTGAGAATGTTCTAGACATCTACCCAAGGCTTACACACACACACACACACACACACACACGTACACACACACATACACACACACGTACACACACACACACACACACACACACGTACACACACAAGCACTTATTTGCATAGGAAAATGTAAATTTCCCCATTCTACAGAAACTGCCCTTAAAAACACCCCTTGTGTCCCATAAGGTCTTATCAGAGTCTGTCTCAACAAGAAGATGCTAAATATATTCAGTAATCAACTCACTCAGTGCTATTGCTATTTTGCCATACTGGTGAGAGGAGACTATGACCCGGGGGATTTAAGACACCTCCCCAAGGTCACACAGCGAGAGGGCTTCAGAACCAGATTCTACCCTAGGCGGTCGTCCTCCCTGATCACACCCCCATGACCTTGATTGCTTCCTGAGGAGGGTGAGATCCAGAGCTATTCAGACAAGTGCAGGCCTGTTTCCAAAAATGTAAAGTACTTTGTAAGTTTAAATGGTTGCTCCAGTTGTTACAGACAGAGTTATTGTAAGGAGAACGTGATGGACAGGCCAGCATTGCACTGTTGATGTTGGAGTTAGGAGAATGTGATGGACAGGCCAACACTGCACTGCTGATGTTGGAGGTCAGTAACAGAACAGACACCTGAGCAGAGTCAAATAGTGCAGAGCAGTTCAGTGGCAGATATCTAGAAGGAAAGAAGTCCACATTCTCAGCCTCACCTCAGGGTCCTAGAACGTATAAAGCCCCATCCTATGTGGCTTCCTTTCCTGGTTCCAGCCCACAGAGAGTACCTCCCTACAACTGTATGTTGTTTAGCTTTTGTCCCCAGACTGATTCTTCACTGACCGTCTTTATTCTCTGAGTACGTAAGAGACACAACATAATGACATCTCCAGTTGTCCTGTTCCTACTGTTTGGGGCTGAATCTTCTCCTTTTAGTGGTCCTCAGAGATATCCTTTCCCCAGCCACTGCTCACAATGTCAACCCTTCAGAGGGCCAATGGGTTCTCCTGTGCTTCTCCGCCCTTAGCTTCAGCACCTCAGAAGGCTCCATTGCAGCAGACAACGCATGGGCATCCAGGCTACAAATAGTATTTCTTTCCAGTTTTCATTCTTAAATGTACATCTGATAATAGTGCACCTAATGACTATTGATGTTTCCCGATTGCCTTCACGATGAAGTGTAGGCTCTTTCCACAACTTGGCTGTATCTGCCTTTTGGGTACCATCATCCATCACATTCTTAATTGATCTCAGGCTGTAGCCACATCATACTGTTCTTGAAGTGGTCATATACACACATGTTCCTGGGACATGTGCCAACAATTTATTCTCATACTGACATTTCATATCAACTATCCCTTTTTGGGGGCTTGCAATGTAGCTCATTCGCTAGTGCGCTTGCCTAGCATGGATGAGGCCTTGTATTCAACCCTCAGCAGATATAAACTGGGTGTGGTAGAACACACCTGAAATCCCATTACTTGGGAAGTGGTGGCAAAAGGATTATGAGTTCAAGGTCATTGTTGGCTACTTAGCAAGTTTGAGGTCAGCCTGGAATATGAGAGACCACATCTCAAAAAAGAAAGCATCTCTTTCCTTCTCATCTGTTAAGACAATTTAAGGCACAGCCGACAAGTCGCTTTGAGATTGCACTGAGCTGGGGTTCACTGCCAGTCCTAACATTCGCTCTCTTCTCTGCAGACACCTGCTCTTAACTGCTCTTAGGCCAGAAGCTCCTTGGACCTCCTCATCCTGTACCTGTCTCTGCAGCTGCACAGCACCAGATATGGCCCTTTTAAACCTCAACTTTTTAAATATGTGGGTCTGGTCTCTCTGTTTAGACTGGGGATTTTGATGGACAGTGATCGTTTGTTTATAACATGAATTAGCCTTCATATTTGGCTCATTAGTTGACTTTAGTTGTACTTCCTACAGGTAACACTAGGGATGATCTCTAAAAGAAGGAGCTAAGTCTAATTCCTTCTTCCTGTAGTTTCTGGGAAGGTCTCACAGAGGGAAATCTGTACAGTGCTGGATGCTCAGCAGAAACTCAATGAAATCGCCATGGATGGGTAGCACTGTGGTTGAACTTGGCACATTTTCTGTGATTACGCCCTGGGGTGAGCCTCTGGGTCCCAGGATGGTTACTGAATCAGAGTGTCCCATGGAAGCTTACATTTTGAGGATTTGGTCCCTGGAGCCTTTGGGAGGCTACCAGAGGTAGGTGACTAGAAGTCCATGAAATTATTCCTGCCTCTGGTTCCTGGCTGGGTTTCTCTGCTCCCAGATCTACCACCTGAATGGACTCCATACATTCCTGTTACCAGGCCTTTCCTGTCACCATGGGTCAAAATCCCTCTGAGACCACGAGACAAAAGAAGCCTTTCATTTGTTTCAGTCAGACATCTTGTCATAACAGCACAAAGGAGTACAGTTATGTTCTGTGGTAAAACACAAGAACGGCTTGATTCTAGAATAGTCTACAGAAGAGCATCACATCCTTTCTTCCCCATTCTACTTCTGTGCCAGGCTTTCCAGTAAGAAAATTTACCATGGCATTTACCATGCCCAGTTGTTCTAAGGAAGGAAATCTAGTTCTCAGTGTCTGGCGAATGTTTTTAATCCCGGAGCACTTAATAATACACTATGTCCAGAGTAAAGTAGGCAAGTAATGACTTTGTTGGCTTACTGAATGTGAAATGAGTGATTGGTGCAAACAAACAAACAAACAAACAGGGAAAACCCAAATCTCACAAACTAGTATCTGAGTTGCCCATGTATAAAACTCCTGGGTAGCCTACCTGGGGATTTTTTTTCCCTAGAGTAGAAGACCCCATTCCTCTTCAAATAAGTAGTTGCATGGAGAGGGGCAGGCTACCGCGAATGCAGGTTAAAGGATCATGAACAGTGCGAGAAACAGGAAATTAATTTGCCCACTAGAGCTGATGAGGACGTAACACTGGAGAAATGCTATCAATCCCATGTAGGGCTGTGAGTGTGCGAAGCCCCCTCCTGCTGCCTGCTGAGGCTCTGCCAGCTGGGAGACCTCTACCCTCCCCCATCTGCAGAGCAGTGTAATCAGGCTCTTACAGAAAGCCAGATTCTGAGGTTAGGTTCCTGTGGGTGCGAAAGTCTACCTGGTTGTTTATGGGCTGTGTGTGCTGAATGACGACGAGACTGCACACAGTTGCCTCCAGCCCATGCCAGACTGGGCAAGGCCCCAGAGAGCCCAAGTCACCTAAGTTAGACAGAGTTATCTCAGAAACTGGTTCATGGAGCAGGCTCTAGAACATGATGCTGTTGGAGCTCCCTGTGTAAGTCAGATGGCCGAGTGGCTGTGCTAATGCCTCACCAGGGAAGAGCACGTCAGCTCAGTGGCTGATAGAGTTGGTTTTTGCATATGCTGCAGGCTGAGATCATTTGACCTTAAGATTCATTTTGGAAAAGCTAATGTCTAAGTTGTTCCAGACCATTGGTGTTAATTCCTCATGTTCTCTTTTCCAAGAATTCGTTAGCTGATAAGACTGTGGCAAAAGTGTGGGTTATTCATACCCCCATTTAACTTCTTTCTCAAGGGCTTTCTTTAGTAATGAGGAGAGTTGCCACATCTAACTCCAAAATTTCTCCTTCGGAGTGTCTCTCATTGCAAGTTCTATTGGGATGGTAACAGCCACATCAATGGGAAATAATCCTTCTCCCTATGTATCATCTCTCTCTCTCTCTCTCTCTCTCTCTCTCTCTCTCTCTCTCTCTCTCTTTCTGTGTGTGTCTGTCTGTCTGTCTGTTTTTCCGTCTGTCTTAGATGGTGTCTCTGGTCACCTGGGCTTATTGTGAACTCTTGATCATCTTACTTTCCAAAATTCTGAGGTTACAGGTGTGTACCACTCATCCTGTTTTCCATGGATCTGGGGATGAAACCAGGGCTTTGTGTGTGCTAGGACAACACCCTACCAACTAAGCTACATGCTTAGCCGTGTCTGTAGTCTTACATAGTTACTCTAGGAGTCTCCCCAAAGTCAAAGAAGAAGAAACTGCTGAAGTGTTACCCCAGTCTTTCTCCTGAGGTTAGAAGCACTTCTGACAATTCCACCCCATCCATCAGTCCCCCAATCTGTTCCATTCAGCTGCCATGATTTCACCCCAATTTAACCATGCAAGCAATTGCAATGCTCCCTTAATTAATTCTCTGCACTAAGGACTTTGAGCAATGCCAAGTTAATTAATTATCTAAGTTTATTGCTTTAAGCATCTCCTGGATTCAAATTATGGAAATTCTTGGTGAGAGCAGGCATTCAGCTCTTCAAAGACTCTGGCTTCTCCTCCCTTCACAAAACTTTTCTGAAGAGCCAGGAGCGAGTCTGTAGGGCACAGGACAAGCAGGGGCTACAGGACAGCATCTAGGTGACATTTTTCTCTTAACTTGTAGATAGTTGTCTAGAAATGTTCTCACTCATCTTACAGGCGAGGAGGGTCAGAGGAAGACAGCTTCAGGGAGTTGAACTAACATCGATGCTGAGGGTTTAAGGCTCTGTGCCAGGCACTACAGTTAGATGTCACATATGTTATGAATGCCAATTCACCCTGTCGTAGTAGAATTTGGTCTTCTAAAGGTTTTCTTAGGAAAGGGGGGAAGACAAGTTTAATTCATTTATTTTTCACTGAGTCATTTTAATAGATTGTATTTGTGATAGTTCTGTGATAGGTCTAAAAATACCTACTCTTAGAGATAAGAAACCTGAGTGGTAGCAAAGGAAGGATTTGAACTCAGGTCTGTCAGGCTCTGGTAGCCGTTCTGTCTCCATTGGACCATGCTGTCCCTGGGTGTTTGAAAACACTGTCCAACAAAATGGAATGTCATCAATAAAGAGCATCGTGTTCTCCTCGGTGCCACTGTTGCCGGTTTGTTTGTTAGCTTGCATTCTCCTTGGGTTGTTACAGCCATTGTTACTCATCAGTGAGAGATAAATTTCCCTGAGTTTCTTAAGTGCAAGCACTTGTCTGGTCTCTCCTAGCAGGGAACAAGCGTCAGTCAATATTTCAGTGTAATGGACTAAGACAAAGCCTGTGGACCCCTCAGAAACAGTGTTTTGTTCCAAGGTAATACCAAGTGTGATGCTTTCCTCACAGTCTTCAGTTGCTGACTTCTATTCGGGGACATCGATCCACAACTGTTGTGTGCACAAAACATGGTGTGTTTTCTAAGCCTAGGAAAAACCACAGTTCTAAGTTCAAACCTGAGAATGAGCCAGAGTGTACGGCCCCCACTGAAGCATGGGAAGCAGGGTTGCCCCATTTGTCTACCTCCCTGTACCTATGCTTATCTACCTCCCTGTACCTATGCTTAAACCATCATTTTTCATTTCTGGACTTTGAATTTTGAGCTTATTGCCCAAGGCTTTAGCATCCTGTGCCCCATGATATCTAGCATTGTCTGAGCTGATATGGGGGTTTGAATGAAAACGGCCCCCATAGGCTCAAAGGGATCGGCATTATTAGGAGATGTGGCCTTGTAGGAGTGGGTGTAGCCTACTTGGAGGAAGTGTGTCACTGGGTATGGTCTCTGAGGTTTCAAATGCTCAAGCCAGGCCCACTGTGGCTCTCTCTCTTCCTGCTGCTTGCGGATCAAGATGAAGACCTCTCACGGCCTCTCCAGCACCATGTCTGCAGGCCTGCACACCACCATGCTTCCCACCAAGAGGATACTGGACTAGACTCTGAATTTTAAGGCAGCTCCAATTAAATGTTTTCCTTTATTGGCATGGTCTTGGTCATGGTGTCTCTTCACAGCAATAGGCCTCTGACTAAGATGGGATCTATGAGAAGTGAGTTTTTCTCTGTCATTTACAAGCAGGCATCTTGGCATAAAAATCAAGAGGAAAAAGAGCATATGTTTACTTGAAAGAATTTGCTATATTTAAATGAATAGAGTATTTGCACAACCGATTAGTCTTAGTATTCTTTTCATTTGCTATTGTTGACTACAATTTTGGGTATAATCTCTTTAAATGTGACGATGGCTCAAGTTCCATAGAATTTAATCTCTGTATGCATAAAAATATGCAAGAGATATTGCATATGGAATATATTACATACGTAAATATAGAAGGTTCACTAGGTTCTTACACGCAAGCATGTTCATGCTCATGCACACACAGGTATGCATGCATGCAGAGGCTGGTGAGCAAACCTGAATGTCTTCCTTGGGTGTTCACCTTGTGGTTGGCGACAGGGTTTCTCACTGGCCTGACTTGCCAAGTAGTGTAGACTGGCCTGAAACCAAGCCCCAGGGATCTGACTGTCTCTCCCTCCCCAGTTGGGACTAGATAGCACACCTGATTTTTATGTGGGTGCTGGAGATTGAGCTCTGGTCTTCCCACTGGTGTGGTAAGCCCATTACTGATGGAGCTCTCTATCCAGAATCTGGTCTGAGTTTAGAAGGAAGTCCCATGTTGGAGTCCTCTCTGGAAACCCTGGCTGCTGAACCTGCCTTGGGGAGAGTTTAGCAAAATCAGTCATATGACTTGCCTTGTTTGCAGTCATTGCTAGCTGGTGGTGTACTGATGACAGTAACGTTACTACAGTAGACCCGTCATCAAATTGGGGAGAAGCCCAGGGGATTTGCCATGGAAACACGTGGTAGGATTTGAGGTAGGAAAGCCTGCAGCTGTGAGGGAGCATCAGGACCAGCGGAGGTCATGGTGGGCCCAAGAGAGAAGGTCTTCAGTCAAGGGTCTTTGATACAAAGAAAGACTTAAAGATTCAAGCACAATAAGTGATGTTCTGTTGGCATAGTCATTAAATCCACAGATTTTGGGGTGAAATGGATGTGAACTCTCATTTAGCTCAGTGATTGTCAGTGATTTCATTTCTCTCACATTTCACAAAATGAAGGCAATATTTTCATTATGGGGCTGTGAGGATTAGCTGGATTGGTATAGAAAACCCTTAGAACTGTGATTTGCCAAATCTTATTTCAGTGTTTTTGGCTTTGTGGTTGTTTTTTGTTTGTTTGTTTCACATGTGTGTGTGTGTGTGTGTGTGTGTGTGCACGCATGTGCGTGTGCACGTGTGTTGCATGCATGTGAGTGTGTGTGTGCCTTTCCTCTGTTGCTCTCTGCCCCGGTTTCATTGCCTGTCAACAGGGCCTCTCACTGACCCGGAAAGTTAGCCATTTTGTCTAGGCTGAGTGGTTAGTGATTTCTGGGATTCACTTGTCTCTGATCCCCCATGGAAGGGTGTTACAGGTGTGCCCAACTTTTTAATGTGGGTTCTGTGGATCAAATTTAGGTCTTCATTTGTTCTGTTTGAAAGGACTCTTACTCCTGAGCCTTCAGCTCACCACTTCAATGTTTTTGTTTGATCCAGGGTCTAATGCATCTCAAGTTATTGTTATTCTTCAACTCAGGATGTAGCAGGGGATAGCCTGGAACTTCTGATTTCCCTGTCTCTACTCCTGCAGGCATTACAAGCCTATAGCACCGCCCTTGGTTTAGGCAGTGCTGAGGATCAAACTCAGGATTTCATGCATTCTTGGAAAGCATTTTATTACCCGAGTCACACCCCTCTGCCCCAGTTCGTGCTATGACATTTATTGCCCAAGAAGTGGCAGCCTAAGTACAGAATCCAACAACATTGTGAAGTAGAGTCTATTAATATCTTTATGAATGTGGAAACTGAGGCACAAAGATTAATTAACATCTCCATGATCATTTAGCTGCTGATAGAATTGGGTCTCTCTGGCTCTGGAATCTGCTTGTTAGCTTCAGTCTATCACTGCCTCTCTGTGGACTGGGATCACAGGAGAAAATCCACAGGGTAGCCCAGCACTAGAGAGAAATGACAGCCTACAGACAGTGGAGTCAGCCTACAGACAGTCGAGTCAGCATAGACAGCTGGCCGGGGGCCCAGTCGTAGGTCTTGGGAAGGCTGGTAGTACCAATGTCTCATCTTGGAATCCACCAAATCTTTCAAGAACTCATCTTCTGGCCTCGACTGAAGTGAGGATCTGTTCCAGGTGCCATAAGGAGAAGTGGGAAGATGAACAAAGTGGATATCAACTCTTTTCCTGTCTTGAGGGTTTGTCAAGGACATTTGTGCTTTTGGAAACAAAATGGTGTGTTCTTGTTGTCGTTGCTGTTCATTTAACAGTTTAGCCCACGGTAAGTGCTCCATTCCTAAAATACTCTAAATGACAGAAAATCAGCAAGCATTAAACAAATTTAAAATACTATTAATTTCTTCTAAAATATTTTTGTTACTTTATTTACGCATTTAGTGTGTGTGTGTGTGTGTGTGTACTCAACATGATGCCTGAGTAGAGGTCAGAGGGCAGCTTTTAGGAGTCAATTATCTCCTTCCACCATGTGGGTCCTGGTGGTCAGACTGGGGAGTGGGTGCCTTTACCACTGAGCTGTCTCCTTTTCTTCTAATGACTGACACTAATGCTTTTATTTTTTAAAAAAAAGTATTCCTGGCATATCAGCTTACCCAGTCACAGAAAAGGAACTTTTGCTGGAAAGATTATATCATAGTCATAAAGTGAGTCCCCTACAGTTCTTGCTACATGATGGCCAAGAAAGATAACGGTATTTTTCATTCTCCACTATGTTAACAATTTTACCAGGCACCATGCATAAAAACAAAACACCCATTAGAGCGTCATTTAATGTGAAATGCCATGTCATTAGCTTGCTGCATTAAATATATTTCTTCCTAAATATAGTAATCTCAAAGAGATTACAGTCTCTCTCCATCTCAGTCAGTAGTTAAAATAAGATTTAATGCCCATCACTACAGAAAACAATCGCTGTGAATATGACCTTCTAGAGGGTCAGGTGCCTATGCATGGTGATGTAAAATCTGTTAATGCTATTGCGCAAACTGCCAGAAATAGATTTTTTTTATAACCAAACCTCTTCTCATTCCCATCAAGCAATACTGCTTTTATTTTTCTTTAGAAAAATGTGTAGCAATAGCAGCAGTCGATACAGTTCAGCACTTCTCTGACTTCCCTTTGATCAGCTTGCATCAAATGCTCAAAATTTAATGCCTGAGCTTATAGCGCTATGCCCTCCAAAGACAGAAGTAAATGAAAAGCCAACCTTTCAGGCTGCACCCTCGTGCTGGCTTGACACATGTGTTTCCTACCCTCAGGCAACCGAATCCATTAGCTGTGAGAACCGAGTCAGAGGAACTTTGTGAGGGACACTGCACAAGATTGGAAAATGTTGCTATTAGACAACCACAGTCAGTAGGGCTCTTTCTGGCTAAGTCTGTTTGCGCCTGCAGAATTCTGTCAGAAGCAGGAGCCTGGGATTCACCTCACTTGTAGGAGCTCCTGACAGCCCTTGTTGGCTGTAAGGTAGAAAGGGCTTCAAGGGTGGTGGCGGGGCGCGGGTGAGCGATGGACACAGTCTGGTATCAGGGGTGGTGGCGGGGCGTCGGGGAGGGATGGACCCAGTCTGATACCTGCTGAGGTTACACTTGTGGTTTTGTTTCCTTGTTTCTGTGATGAAATGTCTGACAAAGTCCTCTTAGGGTTTATTTTGTCTCATAGTTCAAGGGTGTGTCCATCATGGTTAGAGGACCACAGCTGCAGGAGCCTGAGGCAGCTGGTCACGCCGCACCCTCAGCCAGGAAGCAGAGAGAGATGAACGCTGGTGCTAGACTTGCTAATCCAGAACCTCAGCCCACGGACTGGTACCAATCTTACCTTTATTAACTCAGTCTAGAAACTTCCTCACAGATATGCCCAGAGGTTTGTTTCCATAGAGATTCTAAATCCCATAAGATGGCAGTCAAAATGAATTGCCAGCCCTTATAAAGGGTGTTGCTTTAATTTTTTTGTCTTGATGAAAACCTAAGTATAGAATTCATGTCCATAATTTCTAGAGTTGGTTTATTTTAGTGTATTTCAAATATTTATAGACACTAGTCTCTAGAAAGTTTGAGCCAAAGATACATTGTCTCTAGAAAGTTTGAGCCAAGGACACATTGTTCTGAAACAACAGTCCTGCAGGCCCTTGTTGTGTGAGCTCTGTGAGGAGCACAGTGCTATGTGGAGATGCTCTCCTTCTTTGCTTTGCCTTCTAAGACTGTCATTCACTGTAGTACTCAGCTTAGCCCTAGACCGTTCCTTAAACGATGCAATTTACTTTGCCCTGGAGTCTACCCACACTTCAAAGCAAACCTGTTACAAGGCCTTGGTGACTTAGTTCCAACCCCAGCCTCCCTTTATCAGGGTAGAGCTGGATACTTTCTGGCCGACAGGAAGGATAACACAGAGATGGGGGAGTAGGCCCCACAGGGGATCCAAACAATATTCTAGTATGGGGGAGGCCAGCAGTTCTACTCCATGTTAGTGATCCCCTGCCCCCAGCCATATCTTGGCTCTATTTCTGCTGGCATCACTTTGGGATTTTTTTTTTTTTGACAGCCTCTATTTATGGCGCTTACAAGAGTCCTGGCTGACTGCCTCATTACACTATAGGATCCAGATGAGCCTCAGATTTCAACAGAGAAGATGTTGATTATCCCAGGGATAGAAGCAACTGAATGTGTGTGTGTGTGTGTGTGTGTGTGTGTGTGTGTGTTTGTGTGTGTGTGCATGTGTCAGTCTCAGGAAATCTAAACAGAGATTTAAAATTTAAAGCTAAACAAGATTTAAAACCTTGCTTAAGCTTTCAGCTTGACAAGAGAAAAAAAAAAAAGGTCATCTTTCCCCAGGGTTCTCTAAGCATGTAAGCGGTCAAATGGGAGTCATACTTGTGGAGCCGCCAATATCACTGGCATTATTTACTATACTGCAGTCACTACCCTACAAGTATGGAGTGGGCATCAGATCAGGGGCTTGATGAGGTAGGGCAGGGGTGCAAAGGTGTGTAAAGTGTGCAAGTCATGCCGGACACAGAGCTCTGCCTTGAAGGAGAGTATACTCTCCCACTGCAGGTTTTATGAATGTGAGCTATGTTTGACTCTTTCTGAATGAGTGCCCCTGATTTCTCTACCCATTCACCACACAGTGGTTTTAATGGCTTTAGTCCATGAAATACGTGCTGACGGGGAAATTGCCTTTACAAGATGTTCATGACTTCTGATGCAATCGTTTCTTTGTCAAATGTATTTTTATGAAGGATATTAACAGTTGGTTAGATTCCCCTCACCTGCCCATTGTGTTCATAAATCAGGGCATCTACAGTAGTTAGGAAAGATGAATTGGTTAAAATTTGCTATTATTCTTCCACATAAGGATCTTAAGAACTGAATGATGCAGATTAGTTACCCATTAATGTCGGGTAGCTCTATAATTAATAGGCAGCTCCACACATCCTGCGAGCTACGGTTCAATGCGGTTAGAATGTATTCCAATGGGATTTGAATAGTCTGTAAGGCACTCTCGTTTTCCCACTAGGTTGCCACTGATGGTCCACAGCAGGCCATCATGCTAGGCCAAGAATATGCCCCGGGTGGTGGAGTACACCGGGTGGTTTCACAGCTGAATGACAGTTCTCCGCCTCCCCAACAGGCGCACGGCGGCACGCCAGCAGAGGTAGGCCGCAGAAAGGGGCCCCGGCGCGCCTTAGTCCCATGGTGTCATTGGAAATTCCAGAGAAGTCAAGGTTTTCCCATTGTTCTCTCAGTCCAGACACACAGGATTATAGGGAAAGGAGCCTCCCTGGGGAAAGGCAGAGGGAGAAGACTTAGGAGGAGCAAGCCAGACTCAGTTACGGGGGAAAAGTAGAGGAGGCAGAACAGGACAAACTTGACTTTGTTGGGGACTTGATTCCCTTGTAGGAAATTAAATAAAAAAAATCGCCATGATAAGACATACAAAGGAAGGAGGTAAAGAAGGATTTGCTAAGTTCCCGGCTCGGGCTCCACAGGCCCCTAGGGAATCTACACAGGCTGGACCCATTGCTTCCTAGCACAGACCTCAAAGTACATGTAAGTATTTTGTAGACGAGGGAAAGAGGTTGATTAGATATCCACCGGGATTCACATTTCTGCCCACAGTGATGGGGACCCTCAAGTACAGGTGCTTAGCTGATGCTGGGACCTCAACTGTGGACTCAGCACCTGCTGTGTCCAGACGCAGTAAGATTTCTCCTACTCTCTTTTCTTTACCCAGCCCAGCAGCTTCTGAGCCTTGTCTTGTTGCTAAGTTCTTATAGACCTTAAGAACTTTTCCCCCTTTTTTGAAAGATGAGTGATTTGTATCTCAGGTCTGTTGTTCAGAAAATTAAAGTCTCTTGTTCCCTTGAGCCTGTGATTTTTCTCCTGGAAAATGAAGCCCAGTAAGCATCCATACCTCCTGGTGTTGAGTATTGCAAAGGAAATAATGTATGTGTTAGCAGAATGGTGGGCAGATGACAGGCTCTCAACACACATGTTCGTAGATCTGATGTAGCAGCATGTATCCAGTATACATACACATACCCCACACCATACACATATGCCACAAACACTCACATACTACACACATACATACACACACACCATATACAGATCACACACCAGACACACAACGTCCACCACATACACATCACACCACACACACACACACACACACACACACACACACACACACACGCACACTGCATACACATCACACATACCACATACCACACACACACCTCAAAACTAAACCTCTTGGGATGGTTACTTTAATTGTTAACTTGACCTAGCCTAGAATCACCCATGAAGAGAGTCTCAATGAGGAGTTGTTTCAATCAGATTGGCCTGTGAGCATGTGTGCAGGGGACTGTCTTGTCTTGATTCAATTAGCTGATGAGGTGCCCACTGTGGGCAGCACCATTCCTTAGGTTTGGGTCCTGGATTGAATGAAGACAAAAGCAAGCTAAGTACCAACATCCCTCTACTCTCAGACTGTGGATACAATGAGAGCAGCTGCCTCAGGCTCTTGCCACCAAACCTTCTGCCTTAAGACAAATTTTGGAGAAATTAAATCCTTAAGGAGAACTTTAAACTCCTTTGCTCTTAGACTGACTGTGTCAGGGCATTTTGTCACTGCAAGAGGAAAAGTAACTATGGCAACGATGATGGTGGATCATGAAATTCTTGAGGCAGCTCACTGGCTGGCCATCTTAGGCTGTGCTTTGCGTAGCACATTCAGTGTTTCCAAGGGAAAGAAGGAGGAGAAGAAGAGTTGATTATGGTGGAGGAAAATGAGGAGGAGAAGAAGGAGGAAGATGAGGTTTGTTAGCCATGAAACCAGAAAGTTTGAAACAAAGTTTGAATTTTTGCATTCTCTTAAAAAGTAATAAAAAAGATGTATTAACAATCGGTTGATGTTCCACATTCGTGGGAGCTAAGCTATTAATTGCATCATTTATGCGAGACCAAGCTGCATCATCAGGCTTGATACATAGCCTGGTTTCCCTGGTGCCATCCATGGTACCCTCTGGTTTGGACCAGTTTTGTATATGGCCCTCATCTCTAGTGTGCTCTTGGACTCGAAGGCTCTCCTCTTCATGCCAGCCGCCTGCCCATCTGAGCACGTGTGCCTATGAACTCTCGCCAAGGGCATCTTCCTCCTCTCGCTGGTGTTCCAATAATAGCATACTGCTTCTGGAGGTCAGAAAGGTTGAGCAGTTCCACCTTCAGCAATAATGTTCACTCATCATCCCAAATGCAAGGCAAGGGTAAAATCCCTGTTAAGTTATCTGCCCTCTGGAGAGCTTCCACCGGGCTTGGTAATTTGCTGGAAAATTTGGCGAGACCCAGGCTGTTGAACTAGATAATTCATTTGCCTTTGAGGAATTCCTTTAGCTTTGCAATGGGAAAAAGAATTGAGAGTTTTCCCCAGAGGAAAATTCTTTGAAACACTTAAAGTCACAGGAAGAAGAGGTTATTATCGCTGGCTGTGTGGCCACGCTGCTGCCTCTTCGGTGCTCTTTGCCCTTGCTGCAGAATTCTCTCCTTCAACATGTCACCTGGGCCAAGTAGACTTTCTCGTTCTAGATTTACCAGTGACAGTCCATCAGAGAGGTTATGTGATAGCACCTGTGATGGTTATTCTCAACGGCTAACTTGGCAAGATTTAGAGTCATTATGGAAACAAGTCTCTGGGTATGTCTAGGAGGGATTTCTTAGATCAGGTTCATTGACATTGGAAGACCCAACCTAAATGTGGGTACCATTCACAGACTAGGATCTTGAATTGAATGAAACCGAGAAATCAGTTGCAGCAGCATTCACCTCTCCCCTCTGTTTCCTGATTGTAGACACAATGTGACCACAGCAGCATCCTCCCCTCCCTGCTTCCTGATTGTGTACACAATGTGATCACAGCAGCATCCTCCTCTCCCTGCTTCCTGACTGAGGACAGAATGTAACCACCTGCCTAGCCTCCTGCCCTGGGATTTTCCCACCATCATGAACTGTATCCTTGAACTGTGAGCTGAAATAAAACTTTTCTTTAAATTGCTTTTGCCAGGCCTTTTGGTGGGACAATGAGAAAAGTAACTAAAAAAGCCTCTAAAGTCACACAGAGTCACACAGTCTGTAGCTTATAGAGTTGGCACCTACCTGCTTATTCTGATCTCTCTGCCCATGCTCCTTTTATCTCCGCCACATACATGGTTTACTGTTATGTAACTGAGAGAACTGTTCTAACCTTAGCCCCCAGCCCCTTACACTCATCATCTACAACGGAGCATTGGAAATTATGTATCTTAAAAAAATCCTTGCTTAGTATAAAATTTCATTTTCTACACACTGGAAAGAATGAAAGTCAGTCAGGAGCTTTTGCAAGGACAGAGTGGACTGGTTTGATTTTTGACTTTATGGCACTTACATGATGAAGAGGGAGAACAGACACCAATCAAATAACATTTGATTAGTAATGGCCTTACAAGTGGGGTCAAGCGGGGTCAAGACAAAGGAAGTCTCTATCCTTATGCATTTATACTCCATGGATGAATTGAGAGCAGAATGAAACCTTTGGGAGAATTATGGGGATGAAGGGTAGACAGAAGATCGATAACATTGATGACTTAAATTAAGTAATTATTAATTATTTTAAGCCAGGTTCTTGTTATACAGCACAAGTTGGTCTCCAGTGTCCTCATAACCCAGGTTGATCTTTAACTTGGATTGTCCTGTCTTACCTTTGTGAGCTTTGGGATTACAGCCCTGAACTACTCTCTAGCTTTGAGAACCATCTCTTAGCACATCCTTGAGAATTTGCCATCAATGACGTCAGCAGGCATGCAGCCTTCTCCTAAAGAATGTGTTGAGTTGCCTTGACAGAAGTCATTGCAATACAGTTCCACTTTGTAGAACTTGATTCTAGTCCTGAAGAATCCTGTCTCCTCTAAGATGACTTCCTGACATCACCCACAGTGCACACTTTATGAATACCAGATAAAGCCAGCATGCATGTATCCATTAGCACCGTTTTTGTATTAAATCATAATTTTTTTTTGCCTACTCTCACCTCTTTCTTAGAAGCTTCTTGAGGATCAGGAGATGATAGCATACGCCTTTAATCCCAGCTCTCGGGAGGCAGAGGCAGAGGCAGGTGGATCTCTGTGATTTTGAGGCCAGCCTGGTCTAACAAGAGCTAGTTCCAGGACAGGCTCCAAAGCTACAGAGAAACTTTGTCTCAAAACAACAACAACAACAACAACAACAAAACAACAACAACAAAACAACAACAAAACAACAACAACAACAACAACAACAAAAGCTTCTTGAGGGCAGAGATGGGTTTGGTACATACTTAAAACATGATGCTAATTCAGCAAACCATTGACTGAATATTTGATACTGAAAACAAGTTAACATTCACTATACCTTTGATCTCACTGACACAGTACTGTAACCCTCCCTGAAAAATAATGAGGAAGAGGTTCAGATACTAAACCAACACTCTCTGTAACTGTAGCCTGTTAAAATGTAAAGGAAAGCCAGTTCCACCCTCTGGTTTTGAAATGCTGCCTGGGGAGGGGTTGCCATTGCCGTTCGCCACTCTAGCCATATTTGACTGTAGAATTTGGGAGACAAATTCCAGGTCTCACTCATCCTTCCTTCAAACATCCTTTTGCTGTTCTTTGATGGGGCTGAAGATGTTTTTTATCTACACACACCTTGGATGCTTCGCTAGCCAGAGCTGGTTACATGTGTTCGGTATCAGCAATTCATTTAAAAGACTCAGCATTCTTGTTATGTCTTTTGAGGGAAATACTTTCTTAGCCTACTCCTTTCTCTAGCTTCTCAGCTTATTTTTGATGGCTCTCTATATCAGGTGTGTGTATGTGTGTGTGTGTGTGTGTGTGTGTGTGTGTGTGTCTGTGTGTGTGTCTGTGCGTGCGCGCATGCGTGTGCTTTTGGCATCTGTCTGCAGTGAGGCTCATTTGCAGGCATCTCCTCTGGAGCCAGTGTCCATTCTGAATGTCATCCAATTCCATCTGTCAACCTGCTTGCCGCGTGGGCAGAGGCGAATGGGCCTCTGGCGTCCTGTCAGGTGTTGTAATGGCTCCTGCGGCCTGGTGCTAGACTTTGCTACTTAGCAGCAGGAAGGCAGCATCCAGAAAGGAGAGTACAGACTGTGCTTGGGGGAAGAGTACAAGAAGCCTCTAGCAGGTGCGGAGGTGGGAAATGTGGTCTGGCAAAACAATAGCACCCTGGAATCAGGACTTCCAGGTTCAAACCACCACTCACCATGGCCCGGGTGTTCACACAGCTCATTCACTAACATGTTGGAAAGGCCATGTTTTATTTGCTGTTTAGTTTTGTATACGCATGTCTGTATGCAATGTATGGCGGCATAAAGAAGCCAAAGGACAATTTTGAATGTTATTTCTTGGAGCCAGTCACCTTTTCTTTGAGACAGGGTCTCTCACTGACTGGGGGTTGCTGGTTTGGTCAGGCTGGCCAGCAAACCACAGGGAGCTGTCTGTCTCCTCTGTCTCCATTTCTCAGCACTGGGATTATGGACACATGCCATTGTGCCTGGCTTTTAATTCAGGTTGTGGGAATACAATCACTGAACAGATTAAATTCTTTCCACAGCCCGATAGTATGCTTTGTTTACTTGTTTTCAATTGATAAATAACAATCACTATGTCTGTGGAGTACAAATCCATGCTTTGACATGATAGAAAGAACCAGTCAAGATAACCGATATACCATCACCTCGTTAACTTAGCTTTCCAAATGGCAAGAATGTTCAACATTATTTTTTAGCAACTTTGAAATATCTAAAACCCTATGGCAAACTGTGGCCACCACTAAAAGATTTTGCTCCAGGCTGATGGGAGCTTTGGACTAGCACTGTTGCTTTATCCTCCCTCTTGCCCTGTAGCCTAGATATCTAGTAATGTCACTAAGTCCTATCGTGTGGCACAGAATAGATGTTTTCTGTTTCCTTCAGAATGTTGGTTGATTGTGAGGCATCTTCTTTGCCATGCTTGAAATAGAGTTTCAAGCGTATGTGTTGTTCTGGAAAAGACTGCCCACAGAGGGCTGGGCCTCCCTCTGTCACACCAGCCTGTGTCCTGGGAAGGCCTTGTGTTCCTTGACTCTCAGATGTGTTATGGTCACTAAAAAATGGAGTGTGATATGTGAAGACATCAAACAAATGAGAAGTCTCATCTGTTCTCGACATAGGACTGGGCATAACTGGGCCCTAAGGGTGGTTGCCCTTGATTTGTGGCCTGCCAATCGGCCTGCCTTTCTCTGCCCCTTGTGTTGTCTTTGTCAAAGCTCTGGGGTCTTTTTTGTTGTTGCTGGGGATTTTATTGGTTTGTTCTGTAGTACTGGAGATTGAACCCAGGACCTGAAGTGTACAAGGCTAGTGTACTATTGCTAAACCATTTCCCTAGCCTGGGTTTTGGGTTTGGTTCTTTTAATATTTATTTTTACTTTCCTTTTCTTCTCCCTCTTTCTCCTTTCCTTTCTCTTTCCCCCATTCCCTCCATTAAAATAATCTTTTCAGTGCTGAGGATTCATCCCAGGACTTTGCAGGTGCTAGGAAAGCGCTGTGCCTCTCAGCCCTCAGTGCCAGGCAAAGACTCTGCCTCTCAGCCCTCAGTGCCAGGCAAAGACTCTGCCTCTCAGCCCTCAGAGCCAGGCAAAGACTCTGCCACTCAGCCCTCAGTGCCGGGCGAAGGCTCTGCCGCTCAGTCCTCAGCCTTAAACCTTCCTTTTCAGCAACCAACTCGGCACTTGTCTCTCTTACTCTAATTGCTTCTCCTTTAACCCGGAAGCTCTTAGCTTGCACCTTGCACCCTAAGTCTGTTTCTGACTTTTGGGTTGTAATATAAGTTGCTGGAACAACTCATTTCAAATGATTTTAGGTATTGGGAGATTATATGAGTCAGTGCTAAGCCCAGCATGCCATGTGTAGCACATGTACAAGAGAGATGACACCCAGAAACACATCTCCACTCTGCTTTAGATTCTGCTAGCCTAGGTCTACCATAGTCAGATTTGAGAATGAATCTTAGAAAGGTTGAGCTATTTCATGGTGAACTGTGAGGAACCTGGAACATGACCTCATTCTAAATTTTTGCTCCTAGACTGTTCTTTTACTCTCAAAGCAGGCTAGTCTTACATGCATGCAGGCCTGCTCATACACAAGGCAGTGTAGACTTATAGGGACAAACTTCTCCCATTTTCATCTAGACAGCAACTGGACCCAAGACTTTGGTCCTTCGGTTGCCATGGCCTTGGTTCTTGGTGTCAGTCTTGGCACCCTGCAGAGGACATGCTGTGCCACTGAGGCAAACACCTGTTGCTGTAAGAACTTTGACCCAGTTTGTCTCCTGGGCCCTTTCAGCTCTGAGCGTTGTTCTGGACCGCCCAGGTGGCGGCTACTCGTTTCTCCCCCGTGGCTTTCTGTCGTCTGCCATATTATGACAGGAAAAGTGTTTTCCTACCTTCTTCAAGTCTGTTTCCAGCTTGCCGCAAGCAGTGGATTCCCCTCCTAGCCCAGCATCCTGTTCACTGCAGGTACTAGAGCTGCCATGGAGGTGAATTGGAAACCCTGCTCTTTGATGTCGAGACAAAGCCAGGAGAAAGTGTTGGTTTGACAACGGGTTAAATATATCTTTGCAAGTGAAAGGTCTTGGTTGGTGTACGAACACTGGGGGTTTTAGGAACCTTAACTATCCAAGTTTGAGGGGATCTTTGTAAGTCTTTAGAAATGGTAACAAGTGGTCCTCATAGGCCTTAGAATTAATAACACTATCACTGCTCTAAATTCAGTGACTGGCATTAATAAGGTAAAATTGATTGGAATTAAAGGATTATTTTGGAATCTGTTTCCAGAACAGTCCTTGGAACCCAAGAACTAAGACCTAAAACTTAGCCGTGCTATTTATCTGTCATTTGAGCACAGGACGTGGTTCCCACTCCGGGCCCGGAGCTGTTTTTAAGAAGACTAGGTGAAATGAAGGCCAGTTCTCACAGAGTCACCCCGAGGTTCATTAAGACAGGAACTGCTGAACACAAACCAGACTCCAGGCTCTCCTGTAGAAGTCACAGGCATGTCTGTGGACCAGAAATCAAGGTGTTTGCTTTTAGACACTTTTACTTCAGTAAAGGGGGATCGAAAAAACACAAAAATTATTAATTAATAAATTAATACTTTTTTGGAGTGCATGGGTTCCACCTTTGAATCAAAAATATTTTGGAAAGACAATTGGATCTGTGCTGAATATGTAGTGCCCTTTGTTGTCTAAGTACTACAGAACAACAACAATTTACACAGTGCTTATAGCTATTAGCCATTTCAGGTAGTTAGAGGCGAGTCAGGGCTAGGGAAAATGTGTTTCGGTTCCATACACGTATCTTTTACTGTTTATATCAGGAACTTTATTCTGGAAACCTGTGTCCTGGAGAGTCTCAGGCAGGCCATAAACACAGAGATAACACATTTTCTTTCTTTTTTTTCTACTAAAGTCTCTCGTTCTTGATTGTCCTGCCTCATTGTTGGTAGAAAAGGATGCTCCACAGAGGTCAAGAAAGATCTAGCAAGACGGGTCTTTCCCGGTTTCTCCCTTGGTCGTTACCATGACATCAGTCCCTTCCATTCTATCCATTTGGACCCAAGCACAAAAATCCACAATACCCCAAGTGTTTGGGCCTCCATTTCTGAAGGCTTCTGCATCATGAAAATGTAATTAAATTTATTAATTAAATAAATTAAACTTAAAATAAATCAGTCAAGCCCATTGTAACTTTCTCTTATTAAGTTTTTTGTTGTGGTGGTGGTGGTGCTTGTAGGCGTGCTAGCTATCCACTTACAAGAGACAAGAAAATGTGTTGCACTCTGTCTCACCTGTGTTACAGGATCCATACAATAGAAAGTTCCCAAAATGCTGCCAGGTAGTGACACTACAAACTGTCATCCCTGTTTGCTGAGGGATAGAAATACTTTTGTAGACAGGAACTTTCCCTTAAAGCTTAGTCATATTTTCTGTGACCCTGAGGAGAAGTCACACAGAAGTGGTAGAATTTACATTGGATCTGTTCAGTGCTGTCCTGACGCTGGCCAGTCGGGTCCTGTTCAAGAGAACCCCTACTTGGCTCTGAATTTCTACCATCTTTTAATAAACGGCACAACAACAACTTTATTATTTTATATTTATTTCTTTTATTATTACTTGTTATTTTATAAGATATAAAATAATATTTACTCCAGGCCTTTCTTGGCTAAGCAAATATACTTCTTTACTTTGTTCACATAGTTCTTAGGTATCAGTGTGATTCCTGGTGAATAGATGCACCACAGTGAGCCCACATGGGGTACTGCTTTAGCCTGTGTGGCGAGGGACAACCTTTCTGTGGGACGTGCTGACAGAAGGATGGCAAGGAGGTGTCAATCACACGGGGTTTATAGAAAGAACCTGCAAAACACAGGAAGGTGTAATAGAAGGTTCTATTGCAGGAACAAGCTTGGCTTTTGAGAATCAGAAGAAAGGCCCTGTAGACAGGTGGGAGTTTCCTGAGCTATCGTGAAGAGTTGGTCTTTAATTGTTTGGTGAGTAGACATAGTCAAACCTTAAGTCAGAGAAAACTTTGATATGATTTACTTTTTAAAAGAGAGAATCCAGATACTATTGAAGACATTTTGAAAGCCAGGAGACAAATAAGGAATTTCTGGAATAGTTAAGTTTGAATGAGGAGATGTTTGTGTATATAGTGATGACAGATACAGAATTAATATATTAAAATAGGAAATATACAGATGTTCTCTGCCTTAATTATTGTCATGCTTGGAAACTCTTTTTTTTCAGGTTTATTTTTATTTTAATTGTGTGTGTGTGTGTGTGTGTATGCCATGTGTATGTGTGTGTGCCGTGTGTGTGTGTGTGTGTGTGTGTGTGTGTGTGTGTGTGTGTGTGTAGGGGATTGTTCAGAAGGCAGTATAACATGTTGGAACCCTGAAACTGGAGTTATGGTTGGTTGTGGAGCCATCCAATGAAGTGCTGGGAACCAAAGTCAGGTCCTCAGCAAGCAAGCACTGAGCAGGTGCCTCGGCCGCTCCTAATTCTTATTCTGAGCACCTGCATCACCGGCAGGGCATGCATCTGGTAACTTGGAGATCATGTGATAGCAAAGCACCGTGTATTGCTCTACAGCAAAACCAGTTGATTGCGTTTAGTGTTGTGCGCTATACATTTTCATTGGGAACATGGTTTCCCTGCGGCTTGTGGTGGAGGTTCTGCTGTGAACCGAAGTGATGCCTGACGCTCTGACTCTGCCATCGTACTGACTGCGGACATGAGAAAATGGCCACGCTGCTGGCCTCATCCCCTTGCTTAGTGGCTATATTGAAGAGAACCCTGTCAGCCATCAGTGTAGGGTATCTAAGGGGAGGAATAATGCCCTTTTATTCTAAGCCTCTGAGATAATTTTTTTCTTCAGTATAATCTAATGTAGTAGATTGAAAAATGACATAAGAGGCAAAATTTGAAGGCCTCAAACTAGATCATCTTCTAGGAAATATTGAGAGTGACTACCAGGACACTTTCATCCTCATGGTCACTGGACTGGACTCAGAATCAACTAGGGAATTATTTCTGAGCATGACTCTGAGAGTGTTCCCAGAGAGATCACCAGAGGAAGGAGGGCTCAACCTGAATGTGGCTGGAAGCACTCAATGGGCTGGGAGCCCGGAGAGAACAAAAGGGGAAAGGGGGAGTCAGCTGGTTTTCTCCCTTCTCTCCAGCTGACACCCCTGCTCCCCTTCTCTCCAGCTGACTCTCCTGTCCCCTTCTCTCCAGCTGACACCCCTGTCCCCTTCTCTCCAGCTGACTCTCCTGTCCCCTTCTCTCCAGCTGACAGCCCTGTCCCCTTCTCTCCAACTGACTCTCCTGTCCCCTTCTCTCCAGCTGACTCCCCTGTCCCCTTCTCTCCAGCTGACACCCCTATCCCCTTCTCTCCAACTGACTCTCCTGTCCCCTTCTCTCCAGCTGACACCCCTGTCCTCTTCTCTCCAGCTGACTCCCCTGTCCCCTTCTCTCCAGCTGACTCCCCTGTCCTTTTCTCTCCAGCTGACTCCCCTGTCCCCTTCTCTCCAGCTGACTCCCCTGTCCTTTTCTCTCCAGCTGACACCCCTATCCCCTTCTCTCCAGCTGACACCTCTGTCCCCTTCTCTCCAGCTGACTCTCCTGTCCCCTTCTCTCCAGCTGACACCCCTGTCCCCGCTTCTCTCCAGCTGACTCCTCTGTCCCCTTCTCTCCAGCTGACACCCCTATCCCCTTCTCTCCAGCTGACTCTCCTGTCCCCTTCTCTCCAGCTGACACCCGTGTCCCCTTCTCTCCAGCTGACTCCCCTGTCCCCACTTCTATCCAGCTGACTCTCCTGCTCCCTTTCTTTCCCTACAGATGCACACAGATGTGCTTTCCCACTGCTGCACGTGGGAGCTGCTCCTGCTCCTGCCCCTTCCCAGCCTGGTAGGACTGCACTTTCCAACCTTCAACTAAGGCAAACTCTTCCACCCTTAGTTTACTTATTGTCAGGTATTGATCATGGCAACAAGGAGAGTTGCTAATATAACCACTGTGCAAAGAGAACCTTCCGATCTGCCGAAATAGAGCTCACAAGCTGCGATGTGGCAATGTGTGAAATACTCCAGGAAAGGGAATCCAAACACAGTCCACATCCAGTTTGGTAATTTATTAGCAAAAAGCTTTGCAGAGACGCCTTTGACCTGGCCAACTTAAGCCCAGCACTGGCATAACTGAAAATCTCATCCCATGAAATACGAAAGTCAGGATAGCATGACGCTAAAGGGAATGTCTCGAAGAGATAAAGATGGTGTGATCATAGATTATGCTGCAGATTTTTAAAAAATAGGAGGTACCAAATGAATGAAACACTCTATTGGATTTTGGCTTGCTGGTAGTCACTGACCCTGAATCCGCAAGGCCCATTCCTTTTAGCCATCTTCCTAATCAATACAGTGAGATGGGACCAGGCTGACTGTACAGAACATGAAACATTATCTAGGAAAGCAGGAGATCTAGACAGCAGGATGTGTTCAGCCTGACTGACTTACTCATTTTCTTTGGGTACATGACTGGGGAGCCATGATTTCCTTTTTCTCTTCCCCCATGTGTGTGCATCCCCTGCTTAGCAAATCTAGCAGCACCCATTCCAATTTCTTTTTTTAATTTTTGTTTGTTTGTTTTTCAAGACAGGGTTTCTCTGTGTATCTCTGGCTGTCCTGGAACTTGCTCTGTAGATCAGGATGGCCTCGAACTCAGAGAGATCTGCCTGCCTCTGCCTAACTGAGTGCTGGGATTAAAGGCGTGTGCCACTACCTCCTGGCTCCAATTTCCTTTTGTAATGATTTAGCAGTGTTTTCTGACCTGGCATCATAGAGGTAGCTACTTTTGTTTAGACTATATTTTATTTTTGGAAAGTTATATCATAGGCCAGTATAACACATGCATCTTTCTTATTAAAAGTTAGGAAAACCCAAACAAAACCGATACAATAAAAAGAGCTAGCTGAGGATAGATATGCCTCTACAGACCAACACATGCTCCCTCGGTTCCAATCAGGTTGAGCTTTCAGGAAAATGCGGAAAATGAAAATGATGACAGAGGGTTGATTCTTGAGGAAATTTCCAGAAATGGAGATGTTCTCAATCTATTCACGGAAAAGGCACCAAGTCTGAAGTGTTCAAGCTCTTTTAATTTCAGTGTAGAGAGCATCCCTGGTGGATAGTCAGACACTCTTAGGGGACAAGTGTAGCTGTGGGTGGAGCTGCACATCGGGAGTTAGTGTTCATCAGGTGGAGGCAGAGGAGAGAGTGGATGAGATGGACCCTCCTAGATCCAGTTCTGACAGAGGGGAGCCAAGGAGGACAAAATTCATTCTGAAGTCCATCTCATGGTTTTTCCTCTTGGACAGACACCGCTAACATGATTCACAACCCAGCTTAGAAACAGACATTTGTCTGATGGAAGGCAGCATTGCTTGTTGCTGCCCAGTGTTCCCTATATGAAGACTAAGTGATCCCATCTATTTCCTGCAGGTGCTCCCCTCTGGCTGGCCCATTCTTTCCCCAAATACCAGCACTGAATCACTGCAAAGATTTTTATAGAACCAAATGCAGCCTTCATGTCCTTTGACTCCCAGATCTCAAGCGATCAGTGCTGTTGGGCTCCAAGTCTAGGTGAGTCACTCATCTTTATTATGTCTGATCCCTGTACAAATTCATTAATAAAAAGTCACAGTCCAGAGACTGCTTGGAAGGAAAGCAATATTAATATGCACCACCACGATCAGAGTCTGTCCCAGAGCCTGACACGAAGAGATGACTCAATAATTATTATGTGTGATGAATGGAGGCAGTCAAAATGCCAGGTTCCCACATGATGCTCGTACCTGCTTTCCAGGCACCGTGTACTGCAAGAAATAGACGCAGGAGCAGAGGGTGGCAGGGTGGTGTGAAAAGTGCAGCGTGTGCATCATTAGCAGTGTGCGTGGAGCAGAACAAGAACTTCAAGGCACCATTTCGCCCCTCATGGATGGGTGGTATTAGCTTCCCACTGCTGCCACAAGACATTACTCATGGCTTGAAAGAGTTTCTAGGAGTTGGCCACTCATTTTTCTTCCTATTGCTCCCCTCTTTCACCTTTGAAGCTAGCAACATAGGGTCATCATGAGCCTTCTTCTTGAGTCCTATTTCCATCTAGCCAGAAAGATGTTTTCCACTTACGTATATATTTATATTGGGCCCCGCAGACTAACACAGGGCCATTTCTTCAGCTCAAGGTCATTAGCACAACCAGTTTTGCAAAGTTCCTTCTGTGAAATACGGTAACATAATCTCTGATCTAGGATAGAACATGGCATCTCAGGATGCCTGTTGTCCAGCTGAGCATAATAAATAACAGGAAACGATGAAGGACATATAAAAGGAGGTGATGATTGCCTGAGTCCTAAAGCCTAACCAACATCACCAGTGTGAACAGAGAAAGTGGAGAGATACAAAGAAAGGACTCTGGGTCTATGAGAACCTCATATTTGGGGGAAGACGTCTTGAGTCAGTAGACAGATTTGAGACATATTAAGAATTATAAATGGCATTTCTTCCTTGGTATAGCCTGTTAATTCAACAAGTAGACCAAGATTTGTGCTAATATTAACTTACTAAGATCAAAGGAAGAGCTATGAGAGAGAGAGGGAGAAAGAGAGAGAGAGAGAGAGAGAGAGAGAGAGAGAGAGAGAGAGACTCTTCTTGGTTAGTTAAGAGAAAGAACAATTATTGACATAGAGGCTGTGATCACAAACTCAACATCTCAAAGGATTCGAAGCAAACATTTCTTTCCTTTCTTTCTGCTCACCTTGATCTCCCTCCCCCTTCTTTCCTCCTCCCTTCTCCCTCTCTCTTTCTCTCTCTCCTCCCTCCTTCCCCCACCCCTTTCTTTCTCCTTTTTGAGACAGGGCCTCATGTAGCCCAGGCTGGCCTTGAACTCACAGTGTAGTCAAGGAAGACCTGAACTATGGATCCTCCTGCATCCACCTCTATGTATCTGGGTAGACAGGTGCCAACACCCTGGCTTTCTGTGGTGCTGGCGACTGAACCGGGGCTTTGGACATGCTCATTAAGCATTCTCCCAGCTGAACTCCAGCCTCAAGCCTCACGTTAAGTTTTCTAGAGAAGGCTTTCTATAGTGAAGTGGAAGGGAGAGGGAGAGGTGCTGCTGGGTACCCGGATGTCTGATGTGTAGGACCTCTTGTCATACGATGGCAAAAGAGAATGGACTGTGGGCTGCGGTCTGCGGATGCAGCCTGATGCTCCTCAGACGCGGTGTACACTGGGGAATGAGCAGGGAAATGCCTGTCAACTTGGAATTCTGCCCTGAGTAAAGATGACCTCCAGAAATGACAGGAAGTGAAAACATGTTCAAATACAGGAAATGACAAGAATGTGTCACTATAGACCAGCTCTAAAATGAGAAAGGAACCTGGTTAGTTGTTTGTCACTTGACGCAAGCAAGAGTCATTTGGTAGGAGGGAGCCTCCACTGAGAAAGTGTTTCCACCAGGCGGGACTGTGGGACGTTTTCTTGACTGACAACAGATGTAGGAGGGTCCAGTTCACTGCGGGTGGTGCCACCCATGGGTTGGGACCTTGGGCGCTATGAGATGGCAGACTGAGCAAGCCAGTAAGAAGTGTTTTTCCATGGCTTCTACTTCAGTTCCTGCTTTGAATTCCTGCCCTGATGTCTCCCAGTAATGGACTTCTACATAGAAGTGTTAGGATGGAACACTCCCTCCCTAACCAAGTTGCTTTGGTTATGATGTTATACCATAGCAATAGAAACCTTCACTAAGATGCCTTCAAACAGGCAGGAAAAGAGAGTGCCACAGTATTCTCCTCACAAGCGCCTTAAGGTGGAAAGAAAAATAATAACATTATGTATGAGGTTTTCAATTTGTGCAGGTGTAATATGGAAATAATTATAACACAAAGGGAAGAGCTTAAGATGATGCATATAGTGGTGATATTTTCAAATTCCATATGCAGAATTAACTATTTGCATGCTATATGTTATCAATGCCCAGAACATACATTAAAAATGATACCGCTAGAGAGTAAAAAACACACTAGAGGGCAGAGAGATGACGCAGCTGGCAACGTGCTTACCACAAAAGCCTGACAACTCGAGATAACTCCCTGGGACCTATGGTGGAAGCCAGAACTGACTCCTGAAAGTTGTCTTCTGACCTCCACCTGTGTGCTGTGGCCCATGTGACCTCTATATGTGTGCTGTAGCACACGCGACCTCCATGTGTGTGCTGTGGCACATGTGACTTCCATGTGTGCTGTGTCACATGTGTCATGCACACACACAACAACAGTAGCAGCAGCAAAAGTGGTAATTAAAATAACTGTAAAAGGACAAATCATATACACTGAAGTTAAGCATTATAAATATTTAAATAGATGACAAACATAGTAAGCAAAACACATCTTAATCCAAGGTCTTGGGAAACCGAGGCAGGAAGACTGTAAGTGTGAGGCCAGCCTCAGCCACACAGAAAGACCTTGTCTTAAAAATGACAGTAAAACCAATAATGTTCAAATGCTCAAAGTGTTCTGCAGATGGTGAACAAAAAATGAGAAGTGGAGGAAATAAGTAATGAAATAGTGGAAATAAACCCACAATAATACTGTGGACAAATGTTCTAAGTACATCAAAGAAAATATAGAGGTTGTCAGGATCCACAGTGTGGTTTCTACCAGAAATTTACTTGAAAGTCCAGAGAGATGGCTCAGCAGGTTAATGTGCCTGTCACCAAGCCAGAGTTTGACTCATATGATTGGAGGAGAGAAGTAATTCCCTCAAGCTGGGCACTGACCTCCATGTGCCTGTGGCACACATGCACACACATGTGCACACTTACATCTAAAAAGTAAGTGTAATAAAACTAGGAGAAAGAAACTTCAGACAAAATGATGCAGTTAGGTAAAAGCAAAGGGTGGAAATGCTTTGTCATGCAAACTCTGATCAAGAGAGCCTTGGAGTGGCTACTTTAATGTCTGAGAGCATCGGTCATCAGGGCTAAAGAATGGTTCATTGCATGCTAAAAGGGTCAATTCAGTAAGAAAAAGTAATAGTTCACAACATGTAGTCATCTAACAAGCTTCAAAATATACAAAACAAAACCTGGTATAACTTAGACATGATTTATTCACATTCAGGGTTAGTGAGAGGCCTCAGCAGAATGGATGACACTTGCCAGGCCTGAGACCCAGAGCTTGCTCTCTGGATCCCACACTGTGGAAGGAGGGAACTGACCCCCTCAAAGTGTCTTCTGACATCCACCTACATGCCCAGGCATATGTGAAATTATACACTAACACACAAATACACATGTAAATGTAAGAAAAAAGAAATTCCTCATTACGGTTGGAGATTCCACAATTTCCCTACCAACAATTCATAGTAACTGTAAATATGAAATCAGTAAAGACCAGTGGTCCCAAATGATACCACATGTCAGCATGGTCTGATTGGCATTTGCAGTGTCCTGCCCAATCCCTGCACAGGAAATGATCCTTCTGAAGCACATGAGCAAATTCATCCAGATGGCCCATATTCTGAATCAAAGCAATGTTAAACAATTTGAAAAACACCTGAAAAAATACAAGATATGTTTCTGGGCCATAATAGAATTAAACCCATCTATTTGCAAGAGACCGGGGGGAAAAAAAAACTGTAAGCACTTCGTAGCTAAAAATAATCTTCAAAATAATATGTACCTATGTATATGGTAAAAACCACAAAACACTGAGAAACAAAATAAGAGAATTCATAAGCTGATACCCAATGCAGTAAAGATGTCAATTATCCCTAAACTGATATGCAGGCTTAGAGCAGTCACCATAGGAATTCTGGCAGGGTGTTTTAAACAGTGACGATTCAGCTCTGAAAGTTATGTGGAAAGTCAAAGGAATTAGGAGATCTGAAACTATTTGGAAACAGAAATAAAATCAGAGGACCGGTGCTTCAGGTCTAAGTCTTACTATGAAGGCAGAGTGGGCGGACTGTTTGCTATTGATGAGGAAAAGACAAGCAGATACAAGGAGCTAACGCCGAGTTCAGAGTGTCGTCCACAAAAGAGTCGGGCCAGTCAGGCTAGTCAGGTTTCGGATCTGTGTCAGTGTACCTGGGAGAAGTTTAAAAGAGGCAAGGCTGATTGTGAGTCACTGCTTCAAGCAGGGCTGGATTCCATTGCTATGGCCCTGAGGCAAGGCAGAGACTAGGGAGGAAACAAGTGGCATAGGACAGCTGACCGGCCCACCATCCAGGAAGCAAAGACAGCAAGAAGGAAGGATCTAGTGGCAAGATCCAGGGACAGATCCACCCTTCACAAGCACGATTCCAGGGATGCTTACTCCAGCTAAGCCCATTCTGAAAGCCCTACCGGCTGTGTGTTCACTCATAGATTAACCCAACCTTCAACATGGGAGCCTGTGCTGGGGCATTTCCTAACAATGACCAACTGATTTCTTTTTTTTACAAAAGTACAAAGAAAATTCAGTGGAGACAGGATGTTTTTCTTCCAACAAAGGTGTTGAAACAAGTGCATGCAAATGAAGAACTCTAATTTAGCCTCATTCTTCATTATACAAGTGACTAGAATAGACATGGGGTTGAAACTTTTTAGGAAAAGAAATGCAGGAATTAGGCAGAGTTCCTAGGCATGATGCCAACATTCATAATTTATGGTTCATATAAAAAAGAAAATACAAGCTATGAACGGAGGGATAATTATTTGTACGTCACAAGTGGCAAAGGACTCAATCCAGCCTATGTAAGAGACAAAGTAAGAACATGAGCGATTGGATTTTTAAAATGTGCATGTCTTTTTCCATCAGTGATGTAAAATTAGCCCAGAAAAGGCAATCAAAAACATTAACCATGTGGAAAACGTGAGCTAAAGCCAGGATGAGGGGCTGGAGCGATGTTGTGGTGGGCAAAGTGCTTGCTGAACAAATGTGAGGAGGGAGTGTAGGTCTCCAGCACCCATGGTAGAAGCAGCCCATAGTGGTGAGCAGCGTTAGTCTCAGCAATGGGGACAGAGACAAGCAGACGCCAGGGGCCTGAATGGAAAAGCCTCAGGTTGAAGGAGAGAGACCCTGTGCCAGGCAGGAATGTGAAATAGTGCCCTAGAGCAGGTCTTTACAGAACTAAGCATACACTTAGTAAGTGGAAACACAGATGACTGTAGAAGATTATTTTATTGCCATAAAGTAAGCCTACCCAAATGCAAGGGAGGATGGATCATTATCTTAGGGTAAAAGACGGACAATGATTGGTCACCGTGAGTGAATACAAGTTCATCATGCTCATCGGAATAAGTTACAGGGACAAGACTATAGGTGGCCACCGGGATTCTTTTATGTGGCATTCTGGAAAAGGTATGAGTAGAGGACAGGATTATCCAAGGCTCCAGGTAGGGGGAGACTCCATAACAAAGATGGTTTTTAGTAGGCTTGAGGGGATTCTGTATTTGGGCTATATTGGTAGTCATATATGTGCATATGTATGTTAAAGTTTGTGGGCCAAATGTCAAAAGAAATAAATCAGTGAACACTCTTATAAACCTAATTTATTACATGACTATTACCTTTTTACTTCTTCTTTTTCTACTTAAAGCTTTATTTAATTTATTATTGTGGATGTGATGTGTTTGTGTTTGTGTTTCTACAGGTGCATATGTGATAACATATATGTGGAGGTCAGAGAGTAGCATTTGGGACAATGTGTATGTAGAGGTCAGAGGGTAGCATATGTGATAACGTGTATGTAGAGGTCAGAGGGTAGCATATGTGATAACGTGTATGTAGAGGTCAGAGGGTAGCATATGTGATAACGTGTATGTAGAGGTCAGAGGGTAGCATATGTGATAACGTGTATGTAGAGGTCAGAGGGTAGCATATGTGATAACGTGTATGTAGAGGTCAGAGGGTAGCATATGTGATAACGTGTATGTAGAGATCAGAGGGTAGCATTTGGGAGTCAGCTCTCTTTTCACCATGTTGGTCCTGGGAAGCCAGCTCAGCCCCTCGGTCTTTCTAGAAAAGCACACTTACCTCTGAGTTATCCTGCCAACTCAATAATCTCTTTTTAAATATGCGTGTGTGCGGGGGTAGGGGAATGAAATATTTGGATTTGGAAATAAGAGAAGCCAGCGAATATGATATCTGTCTCTAAGTTGCAATCATGACTTTTATGTTAAACCAGAAGAAATATAAACCTCGTGAACTCATTCACTTAAAACTCATAAGCATCTCAGAGTCAAGTTTTGTAAAGAGACAAAGACTCTGAAAACAAAG
Organism: Myodes glareolus; assembly: GCF_982192425.1. NCBI lineage: Eukaryota > Metazoa > Chordata > Mammalia > Rodentia > Cricetidae > Myodes > Myodes glareolus. The sequence continues at coordinate 51,068,216 of NC_142045.1, forward strand.
GACTTCAAATTCAGGGAGCACGGTGAAGCAGAGCCCCACACTTCCCCTCTGATCTGAGAGCTGATCATTTTGCAACGGCTGACAGCCCCGGTGCAGAGTCGGGCCAGTGGCCACTAAGTGTTATGCAGCAAGTTCCCTTCCTGCCTAGTCCCTGAAGATGAAGGTCGAATGTGGTGTCTCCAGATGCTGAAGGGGATACTGAAACTGAGTTACCAAGAACGCTCACCATTCTGTGACTGCCTTGTGGCATAGACTAGCTAGCTAGCTCAGGACTGGCCTGCTGTCAGAAATTCCTGCCTTCCCAGGGCCGATAGGTACGATGAAGGAAGAGCAAGGGTTGGGTCTCAAAAACTGTCAGGGAAGGAGTACCATGAGGGCTGAGAAAACAAGAGGCAGCTCAGCTGTAAAATGCTGTGCTCCTGACCCAGAGAGAAGCAGCTTATCCAGGCTGGGGTGCGATGCTCTGGAAACAGACACAGGGCTGACCTGCAGATTATGACAGTCTCTCTGCTCAGTGACCCGTCACCGTCTCCAGGTGGCCTCGTTTTTGTTAAATCCCATCTTCCAACACTTGGAGATTTGCCTGGCTCCATGGGGGAGGGGAGTAGCTCCTGGTACGCTCGGGACCTCAAACGCTCAACTCTGAGTAAACTGAGGCAGAGGAGATATGCTTCTGCGGTGTCTGCTGACACCTGATTGAGAGCACAGAGGAAAATAGGAGATCGTAGTGCAGTGCAGGGCCTTGCAGAGTCCCCGGGATGGCATGGCATAGTGCACAGAACCCCAAAAGGATTCTCAGTCCTCACACCACCCCAGTTTAGCACGTGGCCGTAACAATGGCACACTCAAAGCTCAGCTAATCTACAATGTCTCTGACCAAAGAGGAACCGATTTGTCTCAGTGACAGAATCATCTAATGCCATCATTGGCTTTACAGATCTTATGTTCCTAGGGTCAGGTGGAGGAAATGATCCTATTCTATCTAACTCGGAGACTGAAAGGTGATTTTCCTTTGTATAGAAGTAGAGATAGACAAAACTGCATGCACTTGGTCATGCTGTATGTGTGTGCATATATATGTGTATATGTGTATGTATGTATATATCCATATTTTCACGTGTGTGTGTGTGTGTGTGTTTGACACTGAGTCTTCCTTTGCCCCTCTCTGTCATATTGATTGAGACAGATCTCCCAGCTTCATGTCTTATTTTTATTTTTATAATCCACCAAATCCAGTACGTGCTTCCCATATGCATGTGTTTGTGGGCTCATCCAGTGGTGCATGACATACCAGTGGCCACTTCCATGCAAAGAAAAGGGACTTGCAGCCTCAGCATCCGTCAGCTGCTGCTAGCTCCTCAGCTGGGGATAGGGTATTTGAACCTCTTCCATCCTCTGTGCTGGGGTTTCCAACTGGCTTGACCTTGTCGAGTTAACCACAGCAGCTGTGAGCTATGTGTGCATCAGTCATGTCACATTCAGAGGCCAGGCTTCCATAGTTCGTCTCACTTTAACTCTTCAGCAGCCACCAGAACAAAGACGCTTTTGTAACCAAAAGATATCAGAGCCGACAAACTGATTCTGGGTCTCCTTTTGTTTCCTGAGCTAAGTCCTCATCAGTAACCGCTGGGGCTGCCTGCTCCTCCTCTGGTGATCTTGAGGCTGTCATACACCTTTGGGCCCTGTACACCTGTCTTATAATATAATATATTATATTATAATATAATATTATAATATAATTGATGGCTGATATCGATGCAGTAGGTGTTCAAAAAATGTTCACCAAATAAGCTGATAATGTGGGCTTTGTATGAGCTCCAGGGGGCCACAAAAACACATCACTGTGTTGGCCAAGAAGACGACTCTGTTGTTTTAATTCCAGGTGTAGAATTAGTTATGCTGTTTGATGTGAGCAGAGGAAGGGCTCCAGTTGCTTTTTCTCTTGCGGTGAGGGGTGGGGGTGGGGAGGACTTTGGATCTTGGGTGCTGATGCTAAGGTGGAGACTCTGACTTGTGGCTTCAGTTAGCATCGTCATTACACGGAGCAACCGAAAAACCTTATGGCAATGTCAGCTTGAGGGGCGCATAATTAAAAGACACAAGAAAAGTTCTGGGTGGGACCTGAGAGCATTAGAAACAGTTTCAGCAATATGGCCAGGCAGAGCTGGAGGTCTGTTTCCTTAGGAATAGATAGGTGGTCCTCAAAGATCCCTATATATCTAAGAATGGAAGGAAGGGCAACTGAGGCAGAACACCGTAATATGAAAACATGAATGTTCTTCTCTTTGGTTTTCCAGAAACATCTTAATGTTGAGATCTATATTTCATAAGCACATGCACACTTGATGCATTGATGTAGGTCTGACTTTTTATTAGCCTGAGCATTCTGGAATTTGAATAGCTAGTACTTTCTTAGTGTTATTAAAATTTACCCAAATAAAACACCGACAGGAGCCTGAAAGCCGGTCTTTTGATTTATTACCCCTAAACAGTGCCTCATGTTTTATAAAGCAATGCCTGAAGGGAAGAACTATGTTATGTTTACTTTTTCTCAAGTGAACCCTGCTCTGGAAGAAGCGATGCTCCTAAAAGGGCCTCCCATTCTGGCCTGGGTCGGGTGTCACCTGACTCGAGGTGCTCTAGGGCCTTCAAAGTTACCATTGTGTAAATGCATGGGAATCCTCTGACCCCAAGTCATTCCAAGGCGTTGTGATGGTAAGGACTGTCAGTTCTAGGGCTGGCCATGCATCTAACCAGACTGTATTCACAGGAGCATTGCCCCTGCCCCCCAAAACTCAATTTCTTAGTAACCAAAGGGGAAAGAGTATGGTATTTAACTCATAAGATCATTTTGTTGTTTCGTTTTCACTTTGTCACTAGAATTGCAAAAATAAAGGAATAAGACATGAATTTATTCCAGTAAATTAGAAGAGTGGATGCATGTGGCAATACTTTTAAAAGCTGAAGTATTTTGTTTTATATATTGTAAAGAATAATGTTATTGAAAACAAAAGTCTAAGACGGTGACAGACAACATGTGGATCCTCAGCAAGACCCTGACATAGACAGAGTCCTCCTCGGGACAATCTCCAACATGTGGGGTCACTATCCATGTCAGAACTGTCAAACAGAAGAGAGCCCAGGAACTCTGCTAGAAGGTGTGGGATGTACCTGAAGAAAGCCTTCCTCTGTCTCTTGACGTGATGGCTAATATTAATTGTCAACTTACAGGATCTTGAGTCACCTCTGAGAGACATCTCTGGGAATACCTGTGAGGGATTCTCTAGACTAGGCCATCCTCTTGTCTGAATGTGGGTGGTACCCTTCAGAGGTGGGCCGGATAAGGAGGTCTTTGTTTTTCGCTTGTTTGTCTTTGAGTCTTGTTCATGAGTTCATCTACCCCACTATTCCCACTATCGTTGCTGCTGCCACCAATCACCACTGAAAATAGAATCTCACTTCTTTGGCCTTCAAACGTGCACCAAATATGAATGGCTCGCTAGGAATCTTCCAGGGCTTCAGCACCAGAGGGGAGCTACTGGGGCAGCCGCCTCATGGATTGCATTGCCAGCTCCTCAGCCTCTCTAGTGTGAAGACAGCCATTGCTGGACTACCCAGACCACTCTGTGCAAGCCAAGCTAATCTACCCCATCCCTGTTAATATTTATTCATTCTGTTGGTTCTGTTCGTCCAGAGACGCCTGACTGATACACTGGGATGGAGCAGCCCGGTATTGCCAATCCAGAAGGATCCCTTACAGTTTGACAAATTTTTGGCTTTGCTAAATGGGATGTGTGTACTCAGATGGGAATGGCTGATGGTAGGGAACACCTCCCTCCTCACTTTCCCTCCCCAGGGAAAGGATTCATGACACAGGACAGGGGAAAGCTACCCTGCAGCTTATTCCAGTGACAATTAGGGTCATAGGCCGCCATAGATCTTGGCTTGCCAAGGTCCTGAAAAACTGACCCACTGTTCCCAGGAACCTGGGGCCTTGGTCTGTTCTATTCAGCTGTCTCATACTGTGAAAGGGAAGCTCAGGGCGCCAACAGTTCTTTGCTAATTGTGTCACTTGAGGTGTTGGTGACAGAAGACCATCCTCCATCAACCAAACACACACGGCATCTAAGTATGCCAGAGGCACCTAGTGTTTAATAAATAACCACCCACTGAGAGGAAAGCAGGTCCCAACTGGGTCCACCAATAAATCTAAGCAGAGCAGCGCAGGATGGCTTACAGATTTAGTACGTAGTTGTCAGGAAAGCAGCACAGATAGTGGACCTAACCTGTCCCATTATTCCTTAGGCACACTTGGGACATCCATCATTGAGCTGAGGACATGGACGTTAGGTGAGCGACAGCCATGGGTCTTCTGTGTGGATTTGCACAGCAGAGCTTTGGGAATGCCGAGACACACAGGCAGGCATACAGTCTGACAGGCGTGTGGGCAGCCAGGCAGAGAGACCGGCAAGCAGGCAGGTTGACAGACAGGAAGACAAACAAATAGACAGGCAGACATTCATGCCCTGTGTAGGCAGGCAGACAGGGAGGCAGATGGGCAGAGAGACAGGTGGAGTGACGGCAGTTCTTCATGCATCTCCTCGCCTAGAGAACCGAGTGGTGAAGAGTTAACTCCGTGGCTCCTGCCAACCCCCTGGAATAGAGCTCTAAAAGGAGACAGACAGCTGTTTCTGAAAACCACGAGGCAACAATCAGCCACTTTGCTTAGCACTGCACAAAGCTCTGGGGAGCGCAAGCTGCTGCTATTCACATCATCCTGAACCTCTTCCTTTCTTTGAAGCCCTCCCACTGGAAAGTAGGCTAGCACCTTCAAAACCCGCTGTCATTTACCGCTAAAAAGAAGACCCAGTGTTTGCTTTCTCTTCTGTGCTCTCTGGCCACCTGGGCGGGGCGGGGTGGGGCGGGGCGGGGCGACCCACAGCCTTCCCAGGGAGGGGCTCAGAGCTACTGGCCAGTGCTTTTTCTAGACAGAGGAGTACTTCAGCTGTTATTCCCAAGGTCAGGTTCCCCTCTGCTTCTCAGAAGCCCAGCCTCAGGGCAGAGGCTGTGCCAAGCTTTGGCACGTGGTAGATGTTGGTCACTGTGGTGGTTAAGCTCATACTGGGGCAAAACAGCCTGGGCACAATTACACTTTAGCAATTACAAGCTTATTTGACCCATAGAACACTTCTGTCGTGACAGTTCTATGTCCCCAGTAACAGGGCTGGGCTGCCTCCTCTCCTAGCCCCATATCCTAGCCTCTCCTAGTCTCATGTCTATTCACAACACACTGTTCTTCCGTCTGTATCATATGCTTGTTCCTTCCTCCTCCCAGGTGTCCTCCCCTGTTTTGACTGGACACATGCTCACAGGTCAAAGAAACTTTCTTGAAGGAGTCTTCCCTGGGTGCCTTGGGGAAGAGGGGATGTTTTCTCTCCACCCCATGCCTGGCTGTGCACCCTCTCAAGGTACCCTTGCTACTCCTGGTCACACGTGTGCTCTGTTAGGGCTAATGTCTACCCTTGCTATTCCCAGTTACATGTGTACTGTGTTAGGGCTAATGTCCCTTGCTACTCCGGGTCACATGTTCTCTGTTAGGACTAATGCCTACCCTTGCTACTCCTGGTAACATGTGTGCTCTGAAACACAAGCTGAACAGAGAAATCTCTGAATAATGTAACAAATGTTGAAAACTCCAGGTTGCCTACAAAGGACCTTTGCACTGTGATTGAAGCAGTAGTCTCTGTGGTTGACCTGACCTGGCTCTGATGTTTATCATGAGAGTGCATCAGGAGGATGACTGGCCCTCTTTGGTTTCAGGTAACCTTCTGTAAGATGGAGTGAATGAATTCGGTTTCTCTGGGGTCCTGAAGAAAACAGCAGGCGTCCCAACACCTGGTGCTACGTGTGTGTCATAAATGTCACCTGCCACTCCTAGCATTTCTCCCCTAGACTAAGTACCAGAAGAGCAACATTCCTGCCTGCCTGTTGCGTGTCCTAACCACCCAGACCACCCAGTGCCACCTGCAAACATTGGCAGGAAATTCACTGAGTCACGTTAGCTTCCACGCTCAGTGATGTTACCTGGTCTCCTCCTAGAGGACATAAGCTACTGACAGAGCAACACTCACGGGCGAAAGGCCTGATTTAAGAAGAGCTGTTTGTTTGTATTGCTATGTATATGAGTGTTTTCCCTGTACACATCTACGAATACCACCTATGTGTCCGGTGATGGAAAAGGCCATCTGGATGCGGGGTGCTGAGCCTAGCCTTCTGCAAGGGTGGCAGTTGTGCTTAGCTGCTGAGCATCTCCCAGCTCCCCAAATGCAAGATTTAATCAGTTTCAACTTGCACCCATCATACACGACCTCCATAGCTTACAACATCGAGGTGGTGAGATCCCTTAAGTGTTAATTTCACTGTCCTCTTTGGAGAAGAAGGGGCAGGAAGCCCTCAGATGGCACTGCTGATCTCCGGTGAATGGGGATGCTGAGGCGAAAATGGTTTTAAAATTCATTTTTTTAGGTTAGTTAGCATACAAAGTAGTGGCTCTCCTGAAGGCATCCTCATACAAACATGTCTTAATATGGTGTTCCCCTCCCTCTGGTTCTTCCTCGAGGTGAAGACACTTTACAACTTAAATGGCAGGAGAGTAAGCTTCCAGTCACGACACCCAGGTAGAAAGTAGATCTGATTTGAAGTTTTCCGTATGCATATGTGTGTGTATTTATGTGTGTACACATAATATATACATGTATATACACACATATATACATACACACATACACACATGTATGTATGTGTGTGTATGTATGTATGTATCTATTGGCTTTTCAAGACAGAGAAACTCTGTCTTGAAGGCAAATCAGGCTGTCCTGTAAGTAGCTCTGTAGACCAGGCTGGTCTTTATCTCACAGACAGCTTCCTGCCTCCGCCTCCCGAGCACTGGGATTAAAAATGTGCACTACCACCTCCCGGCAACAAGTAGACATCTTATCCAATGGAGAATGGGTGGGAATGAAAGAGTTAGAGGTGCTTGGTGTCCCCTGAGAATGTGCAATCAGTTTTCCCAAGTTCTCGTAGCTACACAGAGTTTCTACTTCCCATTCTGCAGATAGAGAGGTAAAGTTTAGACAGATAATTGCAATTGACGCAGACAGAGCACAGTTATGCTGAGTCAGGGCTTTCAACTTTAAACAAAGTCTGATAGAAAATTCCCATTCCGTGGAGAGTGTTAAAGAAAAGTTTATTTCATGTTTATTTCTCCTGGCCAGTTAGAGAGAACAGCAATGATGCCTAGATCACTTGAGTGCTAGGAATCTGTACTATCCTGGAGGCTCATTTATTTTCCTGCTCTTTGGAGGGACTAAGGCCCTGGAGGAAGGATCCTGTTGGGCTTGGCAATGCCACTAAGCCCCAAATAAAGCTAACCCAAAATGCCACTTGTATCCTGAGTTTTTATACTTTGGTGGGGGATGGGTAAAAGTACACATGCACACAGCGTGATGCACACACAGTTACATTCCATACTGTATAGAAGGATCTGTATATACGTGTTATTAGTAGGTTAGCATTGATTTGTTTGTTCTGAGTTAAACTGTGCCCACGTCAGATGCCCTTGAAGAATACAAGGGTGGTAGAGACATACAGGAATTGGCCTCGGTACTGTAAGAAGCCTTTGAGCCCTGATAGCTGTAGACTGAGGGAAAAGTGCAGGAACGACCTCGAGAAAGGCACAGGCACACAAGATGCAGAAACATGGCTGAACACCAGAGCAAAGGGTCAAGACTGAACGCTGCCTTTGTCTCCATTCCCCACACCCTGTGCTTCAGCGTGCTGGCTGGAAATGAGCTGGAACGCAATTTTCCCCAGTACTGTCCTGCTGTCCGCTCAGATTGCATGAAGTGCTTCTGAAGATTCAGTCTGTTTCTGCTTATTAGATTGTGGTACTAGGCAGCAGGAACCCCCACATTCCTGCTGGGATATCACAGGGTTAGTGCAAAGCTGTCCTGAACAGCCAGTGGGGTAAGGCCAGAAGCAAGACAGTCTGGTGTCATAATTGAGGAGCGTTGGAGGAAGTGGAAGTTTGGCCAGCTCAGGATTACTTAGGGTCTGTCTGTGGAGAATGAGGGAACATGAATAACTCCCACAGACCAAAGGCCAGCCTTGGCATTATGGCTTTATTTGCTTTATGGCCTTTTTTTCTCTACAATAAAAATAAGGGCCAGGGACACCGTGGGAAAATGGTGCGTTCTTCATGATCTGGGTTTGCAGTGCATGTGTCTTTCGGGGAGGTCTATGTGAGCACCATGTCATGGCACACATCTGGAGGCTAGAGGACAACCGTATGAAGTCAGTTCTCTCCTTCCACCTCTATGTGGGCTCTGGGGGCTGGGTTCAGGTCATCAGGCTTGCATGGCAAGTCTTTGGCCCCCAAAGCTATCTCCCTAAATTTTGACTCACCGTGGAGTCAGTCATTGCTTCATCTTTTAAGGAGTACTGACTTCTGTGACTGTAGTAGGAGCTGGGTGCAACCTATAGTAAGCAAACACAAAGTAGGAAGGGATTCATGCTGTTCTGTAATGTCACGGATGGGTGACTGACCCCCTGCTGACAGCATCTCCATGAGGATGGGACCTGTGTCTATCTAGTTCCTCGCTGCATTGTCTCCAGCTGCTCCTGCACAAGCAGGCCACCAAAGCCCATTAATGTGGGCCAGAAAGACGAATGAATGCATGGTGGGAGTAACAGAGGAAGCATTAGAAGGGTGAGACCTCAAAGTGGGAGGCCGAATTATAATATTGACATCATACAGGGAAGTCATAGTAAAACAAAATTAACTGAACCCCTTCGTTTCCTGCTTCAGTCAGGATTCTGTGGAGATGAGTCCTTTGGGTTCATTTCTGTACACATGCACACACGTACACACACACGTGCAGGCAGACAGACATGTACACATGCAAGTGCATACACAATGCCAAGGGAAGTCATTGGTAACAGCCGCATCTTCAGGCCTCTGAATTTCTCTAGCTAACATACAGTTCTGGAACTCAAGACTATTGTGCTTTGGAATCAGTTTACCTGAGAAGTGCGCCCTCCTAGTAAGATTTTTTCCCCAGTGTCCCACACTGCCCTGGTTCCTCTCCCAGTTTGGACATGAGCAATTCAGGGACTGTGTGAGGATAGAGGAGAGCTCCAGGGAAGCTCTTCAGGACCCAGGACAGCATCTCTCACTCTGCACATGAGCCAGAGTTGCGCTCTGCTGACTCAGCAGCTTGAGGGCACCCTGCCATTCTTTCTTAGCCTTCCTCCTGTCTGGGTGTGGTATTCAGGGTTAACAACATTTCTCCAGACCCTTGAGGACCATGGCGTGGCTGGGAGGTGTCCAGACCAGTTGGCTCAGTGGAAAGTACAAGTGCCAGGTTAGCAGTGGGGCTGCAGTAGGCTCTTGGGCTCAGGAAACGGCAACAAGCATTTCCAGAACTGGGCCTGAGGTGGAAGAGGCCCCCGTAGAAAGCACGTTTTATCTGTGGCACCTTTGAAAGCTTGCAGCACCCAAGAATGAATTCCAGAAAGAAATTCTACCCATGGGATCCCAGATGCTGTGACTGTAAAAATGGTCAAACATTTCCCTTCTAGAATTGCGATGAGGATGGAACCAGATACATGTGGAGCCACTTGGATGACCACTACACTACAAAAGAAATCCTGAGATGAGGGTGAGCAAGATCACCGGGACTGAGATGTCAGTGTGTTGGGTTTTAGAAAGCTTTGAGTTCTATTTAGAATATTTCTAACTCCTACCTGGCAATTCTGTTGTTTATTTGAAGTCACCAAACTCAACCAAATGAGCAACATAATATTTAAAAACATGATATATGTGCAAATATATATATATATATATATATATATATATATATATATGCATGTATGTATATATGAAATGTCCTTTCTGGTTGTTGTGTTTAAAATCTTACTATATATAAAGAGCCATTTCTAGACCAGGTGCTACACCAGCTTTTGCTAATGCCCTGCACTAACAGCTAGTTTCAAAAACCTGTACAAAATTCAACCCCATCTTCTACTATTTGGTGTCAACACTTGTTGTAGCCTATGTTCAGATGTTCAGTTCAACACTTCCCACAGCCAAAGCACAGGTGACTTAGCCAGTATGTCTGGAACTCAGGAAGACTTGTTGCCTAGCAACCAGAAACAATCCACAAGATCCAGTATGTCTTGGGTTTGGTGTTTGTAGCCCTCCTGACTTCCTAATACACTGAGCAGATGCTAAGCCTCCTGTTTGAATTTTAAAGGCATTAAATAGAGTAGTGGAAAGTGGAGCCAGCCCTTGCCTTTGCAAACTAACAAACTGGCTCCAGCTCCCAAGCTGGGAGCTTGCAGAGACTCATTTCCTTCATGTTGATTTTTCTGCTCCCTTCCTTAAATAGAACTTGTACAGTGCTATTTTTGTTTCCTTTCACCTAGGAGGGGAGTTAAGCTTCTTATAAACCAGGGATGCTTGATGAGAATGTTGACAAGAAAGGCGCGGACAGAAAATGACATCAAACATCATCCATTCATCCACTCATTCCTTTACTCACAGGCAGATTAGCTGATGCCATATTGTTTAGTAATTAACAGCCGCAAATCTGACAGAGCAGTATTCAAATGCTGGCCTCATTCTCAATGACCACTTTTGGAGTTATTTAACCTCTTACTACAATTCAGTTTCTCCACAAGGGCAAGTAACAATAGGACCAATAAATAGGACCTGCTTTTAAGGGGCTTTATGGGTAAGAATGAAAGGGACTAAAGAATGAAGCGATACAGTTCGTGAAATAGGGAGCTCTCAGTTGACTGAGATATGATTGCTTGTATTTCTTTTGTTTATAAGGGCTCTATTTAATGGCCATGAGTGTCGCCCCTACAGCCATCCTGCTCATATAACCTTCAGCAAGGTTTAGAACTGGTTAGTGTCTTGGTGTTTTTTGGTATAGGTGGAGTGACCAATTGGTGGCCTTGTTGTGAGAATTAAAGGATACAAACAGAAGGTTGTTCTTTGAGCAGCAAACTCATACATAGTGTTGGCGCATACTAGAAGCTGGCTGCTAGCACGGGCATCATCATTGTCCACCACAGCCGGCAGGGTTCCTATGTTGTCATATAGGTGCCCTCACTCTGCCTGACTGATAGCGGAACTTCATTGTGGTCTGTAATTGACAAGGATGTTTGTGTTCTTTCTGGCCGGTGTTTTCCACAGAAGCGGTAGAGGTATAAAAGGCTTTAGCTGGGCAAACTAAAGGCTGCTGCTCTTCCACCTGAAAAGAAGCCTTGGTGTCTCAATCCTGGCACCCCCTGCCAGTCTCGGCATCCCGGCCGTACAGGCGCGGCATTCCCAGAAAGAACTAATCACACCCCTGTCATCCCGAGATGCCTGTGTTTCACAACTAGCTCAGGGAACGAGGAAGTGCCTACCTCAAAGAAGCCAGAAGGTGTGAGCAGAAGACTGGGGCCATCCCAGTGTGGTCTTTCTCATAGTCAAATTGGGATCAGGAACAAGCACTAGGCTTCCAAACGGACATTTCAGCACACAGTGGTTCATGAATAGGACAGCTCCTAACAGGGTGCAGTTTGGAGTCCCACCCAAGAAGCATCTGAAGAAAACATTCATAGGATGGATGCTGAAGACAAGCTAAAGCTTGAGCAGCTGCCTTGCCCAGACTATAACAGAAGGAATTCAAGACAACTGACCCAAGGGCTTGTCACCTGCTTGAAATGTGCTAGATAGACTTCAGGTCTGTTTTCTTTCAACTAGCCGCTCACAGGAGTCAGACGTGAGCTGAATTTCTGTGTGTTTGGGAGGAGCCAGAACTTTAGAAACTCCTATTCTAAAAGGCTCTGGTGTTGTTATTGTAATAGTTCTTATGCTCGGCCACACATTAGACTTGTTTTAAAAAATATTTATTGCTCGAAATCTCCCTCCGGAGGGTCGAAGAACTGTGGGTATACCGTGTCTTCAAGACATTTTAAAAGTTCTCCAATGGCTTTAATGGGCAGCCAAGTGTGGGATTATAGTCATCACTACACCACAGTTGGCAGAAGAATCTCAAGAGAGCTGTGAGTGTCTCGCTCACCCTGACCCCTGCGGTGAGGGTAGATCTTCAGAGCAGCAATCACAGAGGGGTGCTGTAGTTTAGATCTGGAATGCTTTACAAAGAATCATAGGTCAGAGTCTTGGTTCCCAGCCCATACAGTTGCCAAGAGGTCATGAAACTTTAAAAGGTGGGGCCAACTAGGAGAAAACCCATCATCAGGGGTGCGTTTTGGGTGGGTCATTTGGATCCTGGTCCCTTTTGTTTTCTGGTCATCACCAGGGGAACAGTCTCCTCCTCCACTGATTCCACCAGATTCACTATGCCATAGCAGGTCCCAAAGCAATGAATCAAATAACCATGGAACAGAAGTTTCCTGACTGTAAATTTGTTCCCTCGGGTAGTTTGTCACACTGACAGAAAACTAGCACAAGCAGCAAGGCAGCATTTGACTTTTCAAAATGTCAGGTAACACTGACATTTATCTGGAAGCTATCTTCTTATTTAACCACCCTAATGATGCTAAAATCTTCATATTTTTATCTTATTTACACAGAAGAGGAGAGCAGTGGTTAAAGCACTCAGCTCTTTCACTGAGAATCTCGCAAGCAGTGAGCAGCAACTGCGTCTGCTAAAAGTGACAGGATTTCCTGAACCTAGAGTCTAGAAGTCAACAGCTCGGCATCCACATCACCCTTCAGGCCTTTTCTCCTTCTTTACTTGTAAATGGAAGGCAGGGTGGTGAGGGAGGATTATCTATATTCTGTCAATTATGTATTTTAAGAAAACACTGATTGGCCAGGCAGGAAGTATAGGCGGGCCAACTAGACAGGAAGTAGAGGCGGGGCAATGAGAACAGGAGAAGGCTAGGAAGGAGGAAACCCATTCCTCCAGTCCTGCCCAGACCACAGAGATGCAAGATGTAACCTACCCCGCTGGCTAAACTGTTGTGATCCAGCTGCCCTCACTCCCCCTGACTGGCAGGGGAACTTCCTTGTGGTCTGTAATTGACAAGGATGTTTGTGTTCTTTCTGGCCGGTGGGTCTCCACAGAAGGAGTAGAGGTATAAAAGGTTGCTGGGCAAAATAAAGCTTGCTGTTCTTCCACTTGAAAAGAAGCCTCCATGTCTCAATCCTGGCACCCCTCCCCGCCCGCCAGTCTTGGCTATCCAGGATGCGCTGGCTGCAGCATAACACAGACAACAATTATGGGTTACCATAAGTTGTAAGAATTAGTTAATAAGAAGACTGAGCTAATGGGCCAATCAGTTTATAACCTAATGTAGATTCTGTGTGATTTTCTTTGGGATTTGCCGGCTGTGGGGTACCGGGCGTGACGGAAACCCCAACAAGCTATCTGGCCTTTATGTTACAGCAGGGTTTGTTCACTCTGAGGGAGCTCTGGGGCTGGGTTTTGTGTGAACACATCAAATAAGTCAGGGCATCATTGGTGCAATAGAGGCTCGGTCCTCACAGAAACACGGAAGCTTTTCGCAGACTGTAGGGTGAACTTGAAGGGGTCTGGGAAGGGTGAGGAAAGAAAGTTGCTGGTAGAGCTGGGTCAGGTCAGGGGCACCGTTGCTCTTGTGCTTGGGACTTGGCCTAGGGTCACAAGCCAGGCAAGGGCACCGTTTTCCTTTCTTGGCATTCCCAAGGACTCAGCGACCCCAACTTTGATTGAAAGGCAGACCATATGCTCATAAAGATGAGGGAGACATCTTCTTGCTTAGCCACCTGCTTGGGCTTTAGAAGAGTGTATGCTCTCCACACGCTCTAGGTTGTTTCAAGGCTCTCCAAAAGATCGGCCCATGGGAGAGGCTAGTACTGCCTCACTGTCCAAACAGCTCCTAATCACGGAAGGAGCCAGCAGCTGCTGTGGGAGGAGGCCCTACTGCCCTGGGCATTTTGCATATCTTTTCTCATTTAATCTCAAATGCGGTGCTTTTAGGATGGTGATAACTTTGTTGCGAAGAAAAGCACTGAATTGCTGGGGCTGGGTGGAAATTTGAAAACTAGGCAAAGATTTGCTGCCTCCAAGTGCAGAGCGATCGCGAGGAGAAGAACTAGCAGAGCGCGTGACGGAGCCATAGCTTGTGTTCAGCCGCAACTAACTGGAGATCAGAAAGGACAAGAGTTTGTTTCCCTTCTAGCTTTCCTGACTGGGGAAATAGCTAAGTCAGTAAAATGCTTACCATACAAGCAAAACACCTGAGCTCAATGCTCAGGACCCACATTTAAAAAAAAAAAAAAAAAAAAAAAAAAAAAAAAAAAAGCTGGGCTCAGTAGCCTCTGTTCTCAGTTGCAGCCCAACAGAGGTAAGACTGGGGTTCAGACCCATGAAAAACCTTGTCTCAGTAAGCAAGATGTCTGGTGCCTGAAGAAGGACACCCAAGGCTGACCCCTGGTCCCCGCAAGCACACACACACACACACACACACACACACACACACACACACACATCCCTGCCCCCTGCCAAGTTCTCTTTTCCCTTTTGAACACTTGTAGGTAGGTGTCTTTGCTTTCACATGGTACAGGGATGAGGAGAATGGAATCAAGGGTTGATAAAGTTCACAGTATGTTTTCACATATATAAACATCTAGGTAACCCCCTCTGTTTCTATTTTTCTAGGTAAATTCATTTAGGAGGACTTGACAAACTCTCTCCTACCCTCCTATTTCCCGGAGGAGATGGCTCCCCCACCCCCCGACTTGGGTGTTTTGTGTTAAGCGTAATTATTTAAGTTGTACTGATTCTAAATATTTCAAAGCTAAGAAACAGATAATTAAATTTTTCTTTTGTTAGAAAGGATGAGTCCATAATACACAACTATAAAAAGCATTCTTTTTTCAGTCTTTCCCAAAATACAAACATTGCATAGCCCTTCTGGTGTGTGTGCACAAGTGTGTGTGTGGTGTGTGTGTATTGACTACGCATTTTCAAATCTTGCTTCCTCTGTGATTCATCTCCAATTTCAACACTTCTGCAATCATTGATTTTGTAAAAACACAGCCCATTCTTACATGTCAGCTCACAGCAGGCAGCAGTGCACTGTGCACAGTGATGTCTAATCCTGTTTTGGTGAAGCTGATCTTATTCGTAGGGGGATTTAGTACCTGGGCTGCCTGATTCCTGACAGGTACCCCTAGTTGCCACGGGAATTGTTCCACTCCCATGAAATGGCTTGGAGGTGACAGTGTGGTTTCTATGGGCTTGTTCATTCTCTGCTTTGCTATTTGAGATGTGAAACTGGCTCCCAGGAATGTGTCCAGGAAGCCAAATGTGTGGGCAATGCTGAGCTGATGGGCAAAGGACTCATGATAGGTGTTGGCCCAAGAGTGGAGGGAGGGTGAAGCCATCAGAGAGCCAATATGGAATCTAGCTAGGTTCCCAGGACAGGACTGGAGGAGGAGCCCAAGTTCAGTGTTTATGTTAGAGGCAGAGGCTCTCAGGGGACTTAGAGAAAGGGCCCGGTATTTTGGCCCAGAGTATCCTAGCCAGAAGCTAAAAAAAAAAAGTATGTTTTTGAGTCCGAAGAAAAGGAAATATGACTGATCCTGATGATTGAGGCAGTGACAGCTCCCTGGGGAGGTGGAAATAGAAACAAGATGATCTGGAAATCAGTGAAAGTTTCATTTTATAGGAGCCAGATATGGATGACAGTCAGTCAGGCCCAGTAGCCAGTAGCCTGGCCCTTCAAACGCCGCGATTCTTGCTTTCTGGAATGAAGTTAAAAGTCTTTGTGAAGGTGCAGGGTGGGTGTGGCCCAGAAGATATTTAAATGAATAATTAATTTTTATTTATTTATTTTTTCTTGTTAGAAAGGTCAAGACTGTAACTGGAGAATTTCCCCTTCATTGGCTGGTGTTAAGGCATGAGAAGGTCCACCATTAGCTGGTATTACAGCATGAGAAGGTGTAATATGAGGGCCAGCTTGTTGGGGTTTCTGTCCTGCCTGGTTCCCACAGCCTGCATGTCTCAAAGAAATTCACACAGAGGTCTTTGTAAGTTATAAGCTGAATGACCCATTAGCTCAGGCTTTGTATTAGCTCTTATAACGTGTATTAACCCATTATCCTTATCTATGTTAGCCACATGGCTCAGTACGTTTTTCAGTGGGGCAAGTCACAGACTGCTTCTTCAGTGTCTGGGCAGGACTGCTGAGGAATGGGCTTGCTCCTTCCCAGCGTTCTCCTGTTCTCATTGCCCTGCCTCTACTTCCTGTCTGGTTGTTCCACCTATACTTCCTGCCTGGTCAATCAGCGTTTATTTAAAACATGATTGACAGAACACAGACAATTCTCCCGCACCAAGAAGGTCCACCATTAGCTGGTGTTACGGCATGAGAGGGTCCACTTGCCTTCTGAGCCTCACACTGTCCCTTTGTAAGAGAGGTGAAGGGCTTTACTCTCGTTCTCCCCTTTTCATGGGGGTCTTTAAAGATGGGAAGATGTCTGACTACAGCAATGCTGACCCCTATAGCATCATTAGACACTTCTGACTGCTGAGTACTCAAAATGTACTACCTATGACTAATGGCAGCCATTTGCACAGCCCTGATCTGGATGGCTTTGAACCTATGGTGTACCTCTGCATACAGAACACATAGAGAAACAATGTTCTGTATATTTTACAGGTAAGAAGAATTTGTCTTTTACAAGATTGTATGTCTCCTTGGAAGCTACTATGACTGTTTCAACTACTAGAGAACATTGACTTGGGAGCATATATTAAATTATAAAGCAGATTAAACATAGGGCATGTCATTATTTTAACTGAACACTTTAAACTATACTGTTGTCTAAGGAGATATGTCAAATGGAAATTACCCAATCATAAGTAAATGCTTTATTGACTACTAAAGCCATATTTCTCCAGTCCCAGCTTTACAGCCTCAGTGGATTCCCAGCTGGGTTCCAAGACTTCTCTCTAAAGACAGGAGTTTCTTTTGTTGCATAAGAAAGTCACCTTGGACATGCCCCCTGGGGTTTCTTTTAGCTCAGAACTCTTAGAATTGTGTGGGTGGATGCCCTCATCCAGACAGGTGTGCCTCTATGACAACACCTCATGATGATCAATATTTGAAATCACTCACTGGGATCACTCAATTTTGAGAGGGCTTTGCTCTAAGGTAATAAGGCTTCGCGTGGAAGAGGCAGTCTGTACTCAACCATGGAAGCATATAGGCACCCATCTTTCTTCATTATATGACAACTTTAGTGGAACCAGGAGTCTGAGTAATCCCCCATCCTCTCTTCAAAGCTCTCCCTTCTTGTCCTTGGAATGAAGACCTGTGGTCATCTTAGAAATTAGCACACAGCTACCTTTGTCTGTACATAACTGATAAAGTAGAAGGAAGCAGACAGGAGGAAGATGCTTAGGTGAAAATAAAAGAGAGAGAACATCCTTGTACCTTTTTAATTAGACACTCTCGGGTGAAATGCCCATGACCTGACCACATGTGCTTCTCTACAAGATGGAGGTGTGATAGTCAAGTCTCAGGGGGCTTCATATGCCTTGATCAGCAATTTTTGACACTGACATTTATTTAGAAGTGAATGCTATTGGAATTTCAAAGAAAAAGCATCTGGTGAAATCTATTTTTGCTTTGAAAACCCCACATAGAATACCGACAGCATGGAGTTAGCATAGACTGGCTGTCCCGGGTCATGAAGAGCTGCGGGGAGGGCCTTTGGCTCTTGCAGAAGAGCTGGGAAGGTTTCAGCGCCACATTCAACCCAGGCAAGTGCTGTTGCTTTAAGAACCTGGTTTTAGAGTATTTCAGTGCAAAAATATTTACCCCCTCTCACCTCTCATCTTCCTCTCTCCCTCTCTCTTTCTGTGTGTGTGTGTGTGTGTGTGTGTGTGTGTGTGTGTGTGAACATACCTGTACGCATAGGGAGTGTAGACGGGCTTGTGAACTCAAAGTCTTGCTGGCCAGTGGACTGGGGTCACTGGGGGTATTTTCATAGGGGCCTCTATGTTTAAAATGGAAGCTGGTCAGAGCACATGGTCTCTAAGCTTCCTTCCAACCAGGAGCCTGTGAGACCAAAATCTTCTGTGGGTGAACTCTCCAACGTGCTGCGCCTGAGCACAAGGCTTCCTATTGAGATCCCTATTTTACGTGAGTGATCTGTTCCTATAGGTTTTCTATAATGCATCATTTGCATAGTGTAAGGCTAATCCCCCCCCAAAAAAAAACTATAAAGAGAACAGATCTCCCCATCTATCTTGGCAGCTCCTCCCTGACTCCCTCCTCCCTCACCCCTCTTCTTTTCCTCCTCCCTTTAGCTTTCTCTTCCTCCTTTTCTCTCCTCTCTCCCCCTCCCCTTTCATGTTCTTTCTCCTTCTTTAAAGATGCTTTTGTTTGTTTAGGCTCAGAATTATCTGTTCTCTCTGAGAGTAGCTCAGCTGTTCATTGTTTTGTGGCAGCTATGTGACTTTCTTTAGATTGCTTTAGCATATCAAATCTTTGTACCAAACTCTTTTGGGGGGATTGTTTTATTGTAACTTGATGAAAGGGTATAAACTGTTTTGGAATATAAAAAGGCTACATATAACTGTAACAGTGAATGTTAATACAACAAAATAATCAGCAAGATAATCAGCCATCATTTGTGATGTTCAGCAATGTGGTCGCATGCTTTGACCAAAAGACAATGGGTGTTCGTAGACAATGGGTATTAGTAGGCAATGGCTATTAGTAGGCAATGATTGTTAGTCGATAATAGCTATTAGTAGCACTCAATGAAGGTTTTGCAATTTATAATTCACTCTGTTTGCTAATGCTGAAATTTCATTTTTTTTTTATTTTTTTAAGAAAAGATGCCTGTTGGTGGTGGATCATACCTTTAATTCCAGAACTCATGAGGCAGAGGCAGATGAATCTCTCTGAGTTCAAGGCCAGCCTAGTCTACAATGTTCTAGGACAGCCAAAGCTATGCAGTAAAATTCTGTCTAGAAAAACAAATCAAAAAAGAAAGAAAGAAAGAAAAGAGGCAGAGATTTGTAATTTTACATACTTTTGCACTGTTACTTAACTTCTATCATGTAATTTTAAATGTACATAATCTAAATTTGTACAGAATGTCAATCATACCACTTTGTAAGCAATACGTAGGTGTGCTTTTGGCAGAGTCTTTCCCTATTTTTCAGGTGATATTTCTGGAACCTTAGTTCAGCCAAACTTTGTAGGACTGAGCAGTGTAACAGTACATAAGAAAGCAAAAAAACATCGGCTTCAGAGGAAACATCCCATGTCCTTTCAGTGGATGCTTCATGTGTGTCTCACCACCCACAGGCTAAGGTCCAGCTCCACTCACGAGCTAAGGAAGGTCCAGTTGCTGCTCAGGCCCTGGTGTCACCCTCTGTCCCTTTACTTGGTTGCGTTTCCACCTCTGAAGGGGCTGCTGTGGAATAAATATTTTGTATGGTGTGAGTGGCGAGAAAGACTCCATTGGTAATTAGTTTCCTTACTTACTTCTCTAAGATCACACTAAGACACGGAGACATGTGCACTCTCTAATTTCTTCTCAGAGAATAAAAAGCGAGACCTGGGCATTCCCTGCAGGATTCAAGTATTAAATGGGGTCATCTGAGGGAGCTTGTTTCATAACTTCTAAACAGCTATGCAAATTCAGGTGACAACTACTAACTGTCCAAACATCCCTTCTTTGAACACCACACAATCATCCTCAGGTGGGAGAAAAGAGTTCTTCAAATCTCAAGATTATGAACGTGCTCATCATTATGAAGTCAATGTATAAACCAGCCCTCTGAACCCTAGGGATTCATGTCCCTGGGTCTGACCAACTGTGGGCCAAAAATAATCTCTGACAGAAACTCTGTCCTCCCTGATCATCTGGGTTCTTCCTGTCCATCCACAATAGCTAGGAAATGGAAACAACCTAAATGCCATTATCCAAAGAGTGGATCATAAAAATGTAGTTTGTATACATAAAACGAAGTGTTACCCAGCTATAAAGAAAATGAAATAATGAAATTCGCAGGCAAATGGATGGACGAAATTATACGGAGTGACGTTACCCAGGTTACAAAAAGACAAACACCATACGTGCTCTCTTACTTGTGGGTCCTGGCTTTAATATTATGTTTTGTGTGGTTTTCATGAAAGAAGGGAGACTAGAAACAGAACACTGATGTGTGTGTGTGTGTGTGTGTGTGTGTGTGTGTGTGTGTGTGTGCTGGGAGGCAGGAATAAAATGTAGATAAAATGGATGTAGGGAGGAGAATGCTGGAGGCAAAAGGGTCAAGAAGATAGTGGAGTGGTGGGAACAGGAAAATAAGGGACCCGGGGAATCCCTAACCTAAGGGAACTGTGCGTGAAGAGCTACTTGGGGGCCTATAATATTCAGTCTAAAAGTATAATAAGAGTTTACCATGGAGTACATGGGACAAGAAAGAATAGAGGGAGTGTACTGGGAACTAACGGATTAGTGGGGGTGGAGACAGGGACAGTCGTGGGAGGAATGGAGACTAAGGGGCGGAGTTGCCAAAACTAAGGGTGGATGGAAAACCTTGACACCACACTAGCTTGGTGTCAAGATAAATACAATTTGCAAAATGGAGTTTGAATAGAAATACAACACATTAGTGAACAGTCCTAGAGGATGTGGGGATTAAATGAAAACCTTAGTGCTGTGCGTGAGATACCATCCCATGCAAGTCAGTGGCCAGGGAAGTCCCAGAGGTACCCAAAACAATACAGGTCATTGGCATTGCTCTTGGTTGCCCTTCATATCTAGGTGGTAAGACACTATTGCTTAAGGTGCCCCTCACTTTGGTTGTAAGACCCAGAAATTCTCGAAATGCCCAGGACACTTTGCCTGCTGGTTAGCATTCATAGTGCTGGAAGGTGCTAGGCTGTGAGCAGGAGGACGGGGAGCAGGGCTGTGAAATACTGTCCTCCCAGTAGCTGTGCTCCCCTCAGGAGACCTGCACATGCTCACAGCAGGGAAGGGAGAGAGTGAGGCCTCGCCCCTGTGGAGGAGCTACTGGAGGAGGGAGAGTCACTTTCCTTTGGAGGTGTGTCACCTGGGATGCCTCCCACGGCCCCAGTGCGTGATGGCAATCCTAATTAGACTCAGGGAGTGGAAAGAAATAAGTTTTTAAGAAGAGAAAGATCAACTTTTGCTGCCACTGTCCCTTGAGCAACGCAACATGACTGTGACTTGCACCTTCCGGAGTGCCCTGCAGATGACTGACAGAAAGACCTGCATAAGTTATGTGGAAATTTGTTGCTTTTCGTAGATACATGTTTGCATGAATTTTCTTATTGGAAATTTGGTTCCCTCAGTTCCTGCATCTGGGGCTACCAAGGGGTGAGTGTATCCTACTGCAGCATACTCTGCCATTGACTGTGGTCTCAGCATGTGTTTCTGTTTTTATTATCACTTTTGATGAGAGAATAGCATAAATAGATTCTAATCCTAGAAATAGAAATGTATGTTGTAACACATAAGGCTTGGTTGGCCTTTCTAGAATCGTAGAATTTTTCATTTGAATTTTATAAGACATAGAAATGTCTCTAAGCAGTTTGCACCAAAACTGATGTTGAGAAAAAAATCTCACGCTATAGCAGAGGCTGATCTTGAACTCGTGGCAATTCTCCTGCCTCAGCTTCATGAGGACTGGGATTATTTGCATGAGTCACTGTACCCTGGTTCGCAGATTTTTTTCTCTATTCCTTACATTTTACACTCCTTTGGGTTTTCTTTTAAACATTTGCTGTTCCTGAAGCAACAAGCACCGGTACCAAAGCCGATACACCTGGGCTTCAGGAGCACAGCGAGGACTCGACACATTAACTGCTCAGCCCTACTTTTCCTTATAATCAAAGCTTCCTTTGTCTCGACTGCAAGAATGAATGTATATACAAGTACTGCTAAATTTAAAAGTTTCATAAAAATATGGAATTTGAGCTAGAAACTTAATTTGTCTAATAAACATCACAAATTCTACCTTTATGCAGCCTCACTACTTTTTTATTTCCTTTCATTGCTTCTAAGACTTCAGATAGAATCAAACAAACAAACAAATGTACAAACAAAAATGTCCCAGGCCTCTGAGGAAGAGGTTCTGCTGTTACAGAGGGAAAAGGTCCTGGGACCATCAGTCTTAGAGTCAGTATGTCTGTCTAGCCCTGTATTGCATAAATTCTATTTCGTGGATTCTCCCCACCATAAATTCAGAATCTTCCAGTAAATTGTGATTTATTGTCCTGTCACTTAATTCAGAATCCAAGATGTCTTCAATCAATAATGTTTGATGACAAAGTTCTCGAAGTTGTCATAAAAATATAATCACATATATTGAAGCTTAAAAATTCAGGATGCAACTTCCATGAGAGCTCTATTTAGCCTAGAGACTAGGAGACAGAAGCTGTGTCCCCAAACTAAACCATAAATTACTGACCCTGGAACACCTTCCACCTGAGCGCTTGGGATCCCATTACTCATTCAGCTTTCCCGGCCGTTGTTTCTGAGAGCCTCCTCGGAAACTTAAAACCAAGGCAGAGTGCTGCCAATCAGGACTTGGTTTTCTCACTTTTGCCTAATCTTTCTCCTGCCCTCATATTTAATTCACAAGCCCGGGAATGTTACCCAAACTTCAGCTGATGCATCACCTTAGCAACAGTGTGTCTGCGGTTCTCAGGAGGAAGAAACGGGTATTTTCCTTCCAATTATATTCGCTTGTACTTTCTTTTTGAAGAAGAAAGCTTGTTCAAAAATAAGTCATAGTTTGCAGAAATCTTCTCTTACCAGAAAGTTTGGGTTTACTTTTTAAATTTCTTTTCTTTTTTTTTTTTTTTAAATATTTTTATGGTTTATTTAACTTTATTTTATGTGCATTGGTGTGAAGGTGTCAGACCCCCTGCAACTGGATCTTCAGACAGTTGTGAGCTGCCATGTGGGTGCTGGGAATTGAACCCGGGTCCTCTGGAAGAGCAGTCAGTACTCTTAACCACTGAGCCATCTCTCCAGCCCCTTAAATTTCTTTTTTTCATTCTTTTTCTTCACTTACATTTTCAGAGAAGAAAATTTTTTAAAAAAGAATTAAGTACCCACATGCCAGTGTGCCTGGCATATTTTCTAACAGAGTCGAATGGTCCTAAAACTTCTGCAGTGTTTTCCCACTAGTCTGTGTTGTTGGGAAACAGAAAGGGGAATCCTGAAGGTCAGTAAGTTCAGGTCCCCGCAGTGGAACTGCAGGTCTCTGAGTCTCCTCTGGCCTGCAGTGCCCTTTGCAGGGCTCCTCCTCACTGGAATTTTTGGCAGTATGCTAATTGTCACAAACAGCAGGACCCTGGAGCTCCCTGCAGGATGCATGCTTCTCTAGCGAGCTCTGCAAGAGTCCTTGTTAGTAAATCGACTTGATTCCCACTGGGCAGCAATGCAGAAACTGCTACTCCTACGCACAGGTTTAGCATAAAAGTATAATGGGATGCAACAAGGAGACTTGGGCTTGAACATTCATCTTCCTCTTATCAGGATGTGACCCGAGAATACCTGATGTGACTTTCTGCATTGTCATTCACAAGGTTCCTTGTCCTCCAGTGGAAGGAAACCAGAGTTAGCCTTCTTTTAATGACATCGTCCTCAATTTGGAAAATGTCATAGTGACAGTCAGAGATGTAGGCAGGGCTTTCCATTCTGATTCCCTGTATCATCCTTGTGCAGATTCCCGACACTGGGCAATCTTGTCCTTGATTGGGCTTTCTTTTCCTAAATCAAGCCTGCTTAAGAGAAATTCCACACCCACATAAATCTCACAGACAACACAGAGGTGCTTGCTCACTTGCTTCCATAGTTTATAAAACACAGCAACAACAACAACAACAACCACCACCACCACAACAACCACAAAGCCACCTTTGTTATACTTCACCTAAACTTGTGATCTGAAGCTAGCTGGAAAATGGTTTTTCCTCTTTTAAATACAAGGTTCCCCGAACTAGCCAGATAGCATATGTTTAGATACACTCTTAACCCACCAGTGAGTCCTGTTGGCAACTATGTTTCCCTCTCACAGTCTGTATTTGAGGAAAGTACTTACAATGAAAGATAAACGGAACAGTGGCACACTAGATACAGAAGTGGGACTGGAGGCGCGTGCACCTCTGAGTGGTAGGGTTCTCCGCATGCCATCCACCGAAGGAAACCCTGTAATATCTGAAGGAACAGCACAGACAGGAAGGCCACCTTCCCCTTACCCTCCTCCTCTGAAGCAAGTCATCCAATCTAGGAAGGGCTTTTCTGATCTTCTCCGGAGAGGAGTCATAAGTTGCTCACGAGAGAAATTCCTCCCCTAAACCAAAAGGAAGGGTCATCCTTGTCCCTGAAGATGAGGGGCACAAAGAGGATGAGCAGACTGGCGCTGGGACACTCCTGCTGACTCACCACCATAGGTTATAGTCCAATTCCACTTCTCCACGACCACCCCTTTCTTCACCAAAACCAGCATTGCAAATGCACACGCAGTGTTTGCTTGGCTTTCCACTTCCTTGTGGAGGTTTCTGCGTTATGAAAACTTATTTGAAGTTCAAATGTATTTTTTTTCTCTTGCTAACTGATCTTTTATCTAGATAAAAGTCACGAACCTGGAATGGATGAACACAGACATTTCTCATTCTTTTCGAGCTCAAGTCCAATTTCCTGTTTGCAGGTGTGTGTGTGGCTGTCTAGGTTTTCTTTGTTTCTTTTTCAGGGAAGTGATTAGGAATGGCTTATGGGAGAAGGCTAGCTGGATTCCGGATCACTGTGTCATATGGTTTTACAAGAGCATGAGGTTGTAGTAGCGGTGCTTTCCTGTACGCCTGGGGACAGTTTCTACTTTGATTAGCCAGCTATTGCTATGTAGCAACAACAGTTCTTTCTGACTTGAAAGGCTAAAGGATCATTTACTTCGGAAATGCTGAATGGACTTACGAGATATGTAAATAGTTTTCCACACTGGCTCCTACAGCTTGTTTCTCTAGAAACTTTGAAGAAGACAGCTCTTGCCAAACTGTGGGGACATTTGTGAAGAATTCTGTGGTAGGAAGATAAAAATTATTCTGGTTTGGAGTTAATAATGGTTTGACAAAATACTCCCATCTGTGTTTCCGTAGCCCTGCCAGTCAGTGGACGATGTTGTGCAGAACAAAGTGGACTAAAACATTAAGTCTTAATTTAAAAATGGAACCAGTGCTGGTGACCTGTCAAGGATGAATGGTTAATCGCTGCTCTGCCTCCGGGCTGTCTTTCAATGATCCTAACACCCGGTCTGGCCTGTGCTAACCTCATGCCTCAGGGTCACAAGGTGATACGCCTGTGGAAGGCAGCCATTGGTGAAAGAACTCATAATTGGTCAAAGTACTGAGAACAAGTGACCGTAGCACGCTCCCCTAAATAGTTTGTCTCTATCAAGTTCCGAAGGCTCTGGGAACATCATGCCGAAGGGATGGAAAGACCACAAGAGCTGGAGGGTGGAGAAATATGAAGCGGGTTATTCTGAATGAACATGGCCGTTGCAATCAGTAGCACACATCTGTGGTTACTTTCACACGAGCTGCCCAAGAGTGGTCCCTGTGGACATCCTTCTATAAATATTCGAGGAGCTCATGGGACCAAACCTTTCCCGGAAGAGCTATTGGCATCTAGTTGTTGCTGGAGGAGAGAGTCTCCTTCATTAGTGTCAGTACTGGTACGTTACCCATGTTCCTATGAATAATTTCTCACCATGACCTTGCAGGCAACCCTAATGAAACCCAGTGGACACACACTGACAGGCACAGAAGAAAGGTTACTGTTTGAGAAGATGGGGTTCGGTGGGACGAGGAGGGGGATGAGTAGAGGTGACAGGGTGACTGTAATCTAAATAAATTACATACATGTACAAAAATGCCAAAAAAGGAAATTAATCGTGAAAAGGATCGTTATCGTGTGTGTGTCTTTTTAAAAATATCTATTTATTCTCATGGGGTGGGAGTGTGCATTCCATGGCCAGCATGCGAAGGTCAAAGGGCAACTTGGTGGAGTCCATTTTGTTCTCCAATTTTGACACCGGTTCCAGGGACAGAACAGATTGGTGGGCTTGTATGCCAAGTGCCTTTATCTGAGGAACTACCTTGTCTCTGAGCACAGGTTTATAGGGCTAAACTTTGGGATTATGGTTGTTGATTGCAGACTGCTTCATGAGCTTTTAAAACACTGATGCTATTGGCTGCAGCCCCAGCGCCATGCCTGTATAACAAGACAGATAGTGTCTGAAGCTACAGTGAATATAAACTCGGACTTGTCCCCTTATTCTTATCAAGTTACTCCATATCTTTGTAATCACAGGCCTCTTCTCCATGAGTGAGCACAGACCCAGGGGACGCTGGTGCAGGTAACCGCGCCTCAGTGAGGGATGCGGGAGGTGGAGCCTCAATACAGGAAGTTAGTTACTGGAGATATCCTTTGAGGTTCTATACCCCAGCTCTACTTCCTGTCAACTTTGGAAGCAATGTGACCCTTATCTCACACTCCTGCTGCCATGCTGTCCCCTCAAACTGCTATCCACACAAGTCCTTTCTCCCCTAGACTCCTCTTCTCAGGTATTTGGTCTCACCGATAAGGAAAGTAGCTAGCATACCATGTCCTTGCACTTGGCTGAAGAAACAGAGAATGACCGAATTAGCTCACGTGAGAGTCTGGCAATCGAAACACCTAGAAACACTACAGCCAAAGATCAGCAGGCTCTGAGCAGTTAGACAAAGGATTTAAACCACCTTACACTCAAGACACATGGAAACAGTGAGAGTGGCAGAATAAAACCCCGAGTTTTGTTGGTTAAAAGAAAATCTCAGGGTCTCCAAATCCATTACCAGAATTCATTTCAGTCATATAGATGAAGTGGGCTTCCACTGTATGTAAGGCATTGTCTAATAGGATGAGGTAAAAGGACTATAAAATACAACCCCATCTCTGTGATCAAGCCTCTGAAGCTATCGGGAGGCAGCAAGGTTGCTGTGGTAGAAATAATAGCACCTCAGTGGGTGTTGGAGGCGCAAGTTCTTTCTCACCCAGGATCTTCAGTGTGAGTGTATACAATCACTTCTGTCTTTCAATCCCAAGTTTCCTCATCTGTAAAGCCGGAGTGTATTTATTTATTTATCTTGAGATATAGTCCCATGCATCTGGTTGGCCTTAAACTCTCTACAGCAGAGGATAGCCTTAATTTTCTCATTTTCCTGCTTCCATCTCTTAGGTTCTGGGGTTGTCAGTATGTGACACCACACCTAATTTATGCTATCTGGGGATGGAACCCAGGGCTTCAACTATGCTCGCCAAAAACTCTACCAATGAGGTTGTAGTGGTGCATGCCTTTAATCCCAGCACTCAGGAGGCAGAGGAAGGCAGATCTCTGTTGTTCCAGGCCAGCCTGGTCTACAGAGCTACCTCTATCAACTGAGCTACATTCCTAGCCCCTGGTATCCACCATAGAAGTTGAGAGGATAAAAATTCAGAATGGATAGCATATTGATGGTGCCCCTGAAGGTATGATAGTGTTATGCTCTTATTAACCCATTTAATTCTGAAAATACTACGAGTCAAAGTGAATTTTGTATGCTTAGCTCATTGCACATCATAGCTCAGCCACACTGGGTGCAGTGCAGAGTGCCCATCGTGTCTCTTTGGCTCACTGGTAGCCACAGCTAACGGCTACTGCCCAGCACCGTAAGACAGTACCCAACCGCATATTGTCAGTTGAGGGGACAAGGCCAAAATCCAAAACTCAACTTGTGGCTTCTACCGAATGTGTCACCCCAGCAGCACTGAGAAAGTTGGGAAATTGCCGGAGTGAGAGTGAAAATTGAGAAGTGACAGCATGAATGAGGCTTTGCCAACTGTAAAGTGCTGTATCCGACTAGGAAATCCATTCACTGGCTGGGATGAGGCAGGAACAGAACAGGGCCACTCGTGTGGGCATGTCAAGTCCACAGAGGTCAACAGGCACCCTGCTCTGCTTTCTGTTGCTGTGGTAAATGCCATGGCCAAAAGCAACTGGGAGAGAAAAAGTTGCAGGTTTCAGTTCCTCACTGAGGCAGTGAGGGCAGGAACTCGAGCAAGGACGATGGAAGGAATCAAGGAGGGCAGCTACTCACTGGCTTGCTCTCCAGGTCATTGCTCTCTATCGCAAGTCTCTGATTGTTCTGTATAAGGCCCTGGCCCATCTCTCTAGGAGTGCTGCCAATCAAGTGGGCCAGACCCTCCCACATCAATCATCAGTTGAGATGATTTCTCAAAGACACAGGCACGAGTCAATCTGAGGGGATTTGTCCATCGAGAGGTTTTTCCTTTTCAGGTCTATGTTGCATCCTACTGACAATAAAAAAACTAAACCACGACACCAAGCCTCCAATTTATACCCAACCACATCCAAGTAGGAAAGCCAATGACTGCGCCATTTTAAAAATGTCACTGAGACTGGGCTGGTGAGATGGCTCAGCCAGTAAAGGCATGTGCCACCACACCTGATGAACCCATGGATCACATAGTGAAGGAGAGAATTGACTTCCATGTTTTGTCCTCTGACCTCCAATTGCTCATGCATGCACACACACACACACACACACACACACACGAATACACACTAAAATGTAACAAAATGTTTTTTTTTTAAAGTTATCAAGGACCATTGACAATGGATACATTTACAATATAACTCCTGCATTAAAGGCTCAGGGATTATTGTGGGAGAGGGGGAAAATTATTGTAGGAGCCAGAGAAACACGGAATTTGCTGTGAGACTATGTCTCCCAGGAACATCAGAAACTACACCCATAAATCTCACCAACATGGCCGCCTGAACATGATCTGAATGAGATGACACCAAGAGGCTTTCTAATTGGATGGAGGAGAGATCACAAGGCCTCAAGGGTACACAAAGGAATTACAGGCAATTAAGGAATGCTGGGAGCTGGAGCAATAGTCTTCCCCAGGGAAGTGCACATCAGTTAGTTATTCAATACCAAATGGTCAGCTCTGAAAATATGCATACAAGTAACACTATATGCTAAGCATATCTTATTTATGTGTTTAAGACTATTCATGTCTGTGCATATACGTATATAACAACAGTTAATGAAAAAGGAAGTCATGAATTTGAAAGAAAGCCAGAAGGGATATTTGAGGGGCTGGAGGGAGGAAAGGAAGGAGGATGCGATGTAATTATAGTATTATTTCAGAAAAGTGGTAAGTTATCAAGGACATCATTTAGTTCATACTCTTTAAAGAAATGCTGTCAACTTGGTGTGATCAGTAGATTTCACAAATGAGGAAGTCTAGCCTTGTGGGTCAGTGTGGACGGAGGGCATAAGTATACATGTTCTTTGCTCTCAGCTGCCTGGAGTGAGAGGTTTGGACCAAACCTAGGTGACTGTGTACACGACAAAGCTTTGGACAACTATCATGAGGATGCGGGCCTAGGCTCTGCTGCTCTGACATGCCCTCTCATGCCTGTGGTGTCCTATGAGGTCACTGGGGCTTTGGCAGAGATGGTAATCACAGTCTGCCTCCCAGAGCTTCCAATGATTGGCACCGTTTCTGTTCTCAGGCAAACAGGGCTGCCCAAACTCTTCCACTCGGCCCTTCATGTCTCTGGATGTTCTCCAGTGATGGCTACTGAAGAAACGGGGCTGGCGAGTTTATTCTAACAGCCTTGTTAGCCTTGCAGGGCATTCTTCCTTTACCACATACACCACTGAAGCAATAGGGTTGATTCTGTCAATAAACCCCCGGACAAGGCTGGTGAGTGAGGAGTGAGCCAGTGTGGGCCCTTAGGCTGTCTAGACTCTGCAAATTGAGCCACTGAGAGCCCTGAGAGGGAAGATGGTAGAGAAAGGACTTCCAGGAGATCCACGAAGTTAAATTACTGTTTACTTGTGTGAAGATGGCATTCCAACATTTCCTTCTCCATTAAAGTATAAGGTATTTTAATTTTGCTTCTATTGTCCTATGTTTTCGATTTTCAAAATGGCAAATCAAAACTCCTAGGCTGCGTAGACGGCTCAGTGGGTACATTGCCCGCTAGACAAGGATGAGGGCCTGAGTTTGCAACCCCAACGCCTGCACGGACGACAGGTTCAACAGGGCCTTTCTGTAGCCATTGCTTTGGGGTGGAGACGGGTGGATCCCTGGACTTGCTAGTCAACCAGCATCCCTGAAATGGCGAGCGCAGGTTCAGGGAGAGACCTTGTCTCAGAACTAAACAGCACAATAGCAAAAGGTGTGGAAAGCGACTGAAGAAAATGAGGTTGACCTCCAGCCTCCACGTATACAAGACATGGACACAGGCTCTCTCTCTTGTTCTCTCTCTCTCTCCCTCTCTCAACAGCTCATACAGGTTCCAGAAAGCGGCACTAGGAGGTATAGAAGTCATCATCAAAGCAGGAGGATGTGAAAAATAAAACGTGTGTCCTTAGCCTGATGGGCCATAAGGAGACCTTGGCCCCCAAGAGGCAGGCACAGGTAGAGTCAGATTAAAGGAAGCGGCCCAGCTCGGCTACCCGGTCAGCTGACTAACCTTATCTCTCCCCTACAGGCTTTGCTGTGACATTATTGGGATTTGAGAACACTGTGTGCAGTCTTATTTCCACTGAATGTAGAGGTGGGAACAATCGGCTGCTAATTTGTGTGCAGGGGGGATACTCTAGGGCTCCTCAAGGTCTCCAGCTTTGCCTGATAACAGTCCTGAAGTCTGGGCAGGTCCTACCCTCCCTCCCTTCCTTGCCAAGCTCAGTCCACTGTGCATTTGTTCATCCAACCACGAGGCAGAGAGCTTTGAGATGGTATTAGAAGACACTTCAAGGACAGGGCACCTTGAGAATGGGGGCGTTTGAAAGCCCCCTCTCCATCTCACTCAAGTCCTCGTCAAAAAGAAGCGTAGGCGATGAACTTCAGCGTCAGAAGCCCCAGAGAGGCCAGTTGTTGCCCATTGCCCTTTGGTGTGTTCATATCTCAAGTCTCTGCGTGTGCTCGCCTGGCTTCTTGTCCTGACATTTGCCCATCTCTGTTTGAACTGATACCTGCTAGGTCAAGCAGGGTGGGCCAGGCAGAGAGAAGAGTAGGGAATAATGTCTCTCTGCGTCAAAAAGTCCTTGAAATGTGGATGTCGTCTCTAGACATTTTAGTACTCAGATGTTCATTTTCCTGGAATGACTTAAGCCTTTAGTTAATAATACTATATTACACTAGTAATACACGCTAACATAGCTGATGGCCATCTGGGGCCAGTTAATAAATGAAGAAACAACAGCAGGGATTGGGGGAGCTGTGAGAATCAGTGGAGAGCCTGTTGTAGAAGGAGAACCAAGAAAAGCCGACTGTGCTCTTATATCAGTCCCAGTAAGGCGAGGAGAAAATTTCAGCCACGTCAGTGACTGAGGGAAGCCAGGCTGCTGTGTTAAGCCAGGGTTCTCGTGTTAAGCCAGGCTGTCCCCTTCCTTACGGGAACTCAGTACCTAACACATGAGGATACAAAAGATGTGCACACGTCTGCCCCAACTCTTTCTGATAGGGTTGCTCAGAAGCTTTCTGAAGGGATGGGGTCTAAGTCTCCAGGATTCTTGGGGGACCCTCAGGTTCTAGACTCCTTAGAAAGGAGGTAACTGGAATACACAAAATGCTCCCCAGGGTAAACCCCCTTTTGATCAAGTGTCTTTACAAAGCCGAAGGTAAACAAGAAGTTGACTGGGAGTGCTTAAGGCAGCATCGTTAGGTCCCCTCCCCTCAGTCGCCTTCTCCAGCTTTGGCATCTTTTCTCTCTTCTCTTGAAGTATAGCTCCCCTAACTCAGTCACAGACTCCAGGTTGGGAGTGTGGGAGGAGGTCAGGAAAGACAGCACAGAGGCCAAGTGCAGGAGGGAGGCCGTACAGAGGTCTCATTGGGTGACATATGTCCCCTCCTGGTCTCATCCCTTTGCTTATCCACTGTCCTAATCCTTCAGTTCATTTCTTGTTCAGAGTCCACAGTAGGCCTTCACATAGATGTTCTCTGAAGGCCCCCAGGGTCTTCTTAGCAATGTCATTTACCAATAATGAAACAGGCAGAATTCCTTGGGTTCTTTAGTTCTCAGAGGGTTCTGTGTACTGACGACACACACTGAACCATTCCCACAGCTCTGAAAACAGAACTGGAAAAAGTTGCCACACAAGGAGATGCAAGCTAGGCTAAAGAGGATGTATTTCTTGCAGGCCCTGGTAACTCAGATCTATAATCTCAACCTCTTAGGCTACTAAGACAGGAGGCTCACAGGTACAAGGTCTACTTGGGCTGGAGTGAATCGCCATTTGGGCACTAAGTGACACCGTTCCTCAAACAGAAACAGAAAGAGAGTAGGGATGTAGTTAAGGAGCAAGCGCTTACCCAGCGAGCATTGGTGGCAAGCTCAATACTGAGCACAATGACTTTCTCAGAATCAGCATTCCTTCATGTGACAAGAGGTTCATCTGACTTGGGTGGGACGATTTGCCTCCCATGGTCCCTTGAGGATTCTGAGAGGAAAATGTGCTACACTTGGTTTGTCATGAAGAATCCAGGACTGAGTGTCAAGCAACACGGGGGGAAAAATGGTTTAGTGTGTGTGTTGACTTGGCCACTTTAGGTTAGTGGGTTGGGCTTTGCATTTGTTTTAAGGATATTAGCTATGAGAACATGTTGTCACGTGGCTTAGTTTATACCTCTTTGGGGCTCGTGCTCCCCAGGTGCCCCTGTAAACCTTGAGCATGGTGCTGAGTGGCAAGCTGGGGAGAAGCAGGCGGCACATAACTGTAGTCATCAAAGCAGGTCCCTTCTGTTTCCAGTGTTGAGTCGGGGCTGGGGAGGGAGATGGAGGGAGCTAGGCAGGATGCAAAAGTCATCTTGGATTTTAGGGAGAAACAGAGGGATGAACGACCCTGCTCTCGGGGTCAGGGTGTATTCTCACTCTTGGTGTGACTGAATTTTCATGTAGCCATCTACTTCTCCCTCAGCCAGGACCTGACTAAAGACCCCACTGGCACGAAGGCTGTGTTAATTGTGTCGAGAGACTCATATCATTAAGTGTGTTCAGGTTTTTTGAGCTGTTTGGGCCTCAGTTCCTTGTCTGAGCCTGTCCCTGGTCATGATGCCTATTTGCCAAGCCAAACCCATCCTACTTTCCAATTGGATGCCCTATCAACAGCGGCTTCATCCTCCCGTAAGATCATCCACACAGGCTCGAGGCACTCGACTTTGAACTCCGACCCCACTGTGGTCTCTCTGAGTGAGCCTGAACAAGCTGCCTACCCTTTCTGGGCTTCAGTGTTCTCTTCTTCAGAATGGCAGTGATGTGTCTTCTGTAGTCGTGAGACACGCAAACACCAGACAGCCCCACCACAGTATCCTTGGCTAGTTATGTACTCAATGCACTGCAGTTATTACAACTGGACAATTTTCATTAAAAAAATGTGTTCCTGTCAGTCTGACCGATGTCTGCCATTCCTCCATAGCTGTACCTGAAGCTTGTGGTACAGTGATGTCCTGGACCCTCTGGAGTCTGCTCTGACCTTGGTTATTGATGGCTATTTCTAAAATAGGGCCTCCTCTCTTCTCCTCACAAGTAGTCAGAAGACCAGAACAGACTTTTTCTCTTAGATACACCTTTCCAGGAAAGCATGGAAACACTGATAAAGTCCACGTATCTGTTGAAGCAACTTATGAATGTTAAACAATGAAAATATGTCCAGAGACAGCCCTTTCCTTGCCCAAGCCTGTCCTTGCTCAGCTGTGTCCTGAGCCCACTCCAGGCAGATGTATCAGAAGTCCTGACACACACAGAAATCCATCCCTGTTGGAAATCTTGCAACTCGTCCTTCAGTATATCCTGTCCTGGCCCCTTCCTTCTCCTCTCTGCTTCCCGGCCACCGGGAGGTGAACAACTTCCGCTCCACACTCTTGCCACCATGGCATCCCTCCTCACTTCATGCAGCAACAGATCCAGCCTCCCTGGAACTGACACCTCTCCAGTCAGGAGACAACATAAACCTTTCGTTCTTGTAAAACATTTCTCCCAGGTACTTTCTACTGCGCTGAGAGCTGACTGACATAGATAGGGAAGAGGGTAGACGGCGAGACGATGTTGCAAACAAAAGTAGAAACAGGAGGTAGTTCTGGCAGAGAGGTAGAGATGGTAGTCTGGGCTTTGGGCTGCTGCTGAAGGTCAAAGTTCACCAGGGCAGTGGAAGAGTACTGCTGTGGGATGTTGTGAGGCCATGTGCGAGGGTGCCCTGCCTGTGGTTCCTGTCACTCACAGCACGGACACCATAGAAGCTCAGGTGCGGGGAGGGGCGGGACGGGGAAATGAGACTGGAGGCCCTGAGGGATTCTGTGTACAGTTGCTCCACCCTCCTTCAATGGAATCAGAATTAAGGTCGTCAACTGAGGACGATGGTGCAGGAGGAAAGGCTAGGAATGTGAGAAGCAATAAGAAAGAGAGTGAAGGAATATTACATTTTACAGTGCAATCGGGAATGCAATGTGCTTGCCCTTAGGTCCGCTGAAGTTCATGGTTATGGATAAAAAGTGAGGCAACCTTCCACTGTGCACTTCTCTCTGGCTCAGTTAACCACACGGCCTCAAAGGTAAGGTTAGCGTGGAGTTAAATTCAACCAGGACTGGAACTTTGCCAAATGAGTGTGGACGGGGCAAGGGGATGAAGGATGTGTGAAGAAGAAGTGATGAGAAATGGCTGATACGGGGCTGAAGCTGCGCAAAGGACAAGGTGCAATAGAGAGGTGGAGGGGGCAAGGCAGCTGGGCAGGTTACCAGTCACGAACCGTTCCAGCAACGGTGTTTGGTAAGACAGAGAATGTATCCTGGAACTGAGAAAATGGTCAGTGTGTGGCAGTCAGTAGCGAGCATCCTGCAGGATCAGATTGTGGACATACTGAAGTGTTGGAGGACAGGCATGGGGCCACAGCCCTGAGATGGGATGGAAACTATTGGAGGACCGGCTATTCAGACACTGAAAGACCAGGGTTCTGGAAGACTCATGGGCTTAGCAAACTTTCCTGCTGCTGTATTGAAATACCCAGACAGAAGAAGCTTAAGGGAGGGAGTGTTTATTTAGGCTCATGGTTTGAGGGTGCGGTCGACTGTGGCAGGGAAGTCAAGGCAGCTGGTCACCTTGTATCTGTAGCGAGGAGTGTGCTTACTAGCTTCGTTCTCCTTTTTATGTGCGCCAGGACCCAAGTGCAGGGGTGGTACCATCTTCCTTTAGAGTGGATCTTGCCATCCCATTAATATATGAAGGCAGTCCTTTAGAAGCATGCCCACAGGCTACCCTAAACAACCCTCCTGAGTGTGCTGGAGGCTTGCCTCCTGAGGGACTCCAGATACTGTCAAGTTGACAGTACGCTATCACTTCCATTCACTGTAGGTACTAAGGATTTACCTAGTTCCTCTACTTTAGACAGCAAGGCATCTGTTTAGAGTGCATTATCAGTTGTCTCTGCAGGTATGCATCAAATGCTGCTCTCCTCGGATTGCGCTCTTGTAACACCGAGGAGCCCATGTTAAGCGCAGGAAATAAAGGTGTGCTCTTTGGACGGGCTTAAGATGCAGCGCACATTCAGAGGGAACATTGCAGGTGCCGGGCTGTACATTACAGTGGGAAGGGGGAGCTTAGGGCACCGATGCTGGGCGGTGGGTAAGTGTGACTGAAGGAGCTGAAGTTGTTCTTTTATAGTTCTCTCTTTAGCGATCCTTATGCGTTGGGCCTCATGAGACCCAGAGTAACTTCCTGAGCCTAACTTGAGTTTTGAGAGGAGTGGCTCAGCACAGACCAACCTAGGCCCGCCTCTGCCCAGCCACTGCTGATGTGTCAGGATGTTATTGGCTCTTATTCCTCACTCCACCTCACCCCATCCCAAGACTTCTGCCCACTACCTCAGCCCGATATAAGTTCCTGCCCTGATGCAATAAAGTGAGATCCTGCTTTGACAGACTCCCAGCTCAGTGTGTGTTTCTCCCTGGTGGCTGGGGTTGGGGGTAGGGGGGTCTGGGTCTTTGGATGCTCACCATCCAGCTCAGCCACAGGGAGAGACCCGCGGGACCAGCTCTGCCTCCGCCTTATCTGCTGGAGAAGCCGGCACCTCTGTGCTGTCCCTCTGTGTTTCCTTGGGCAAACCGAACCCCTCCTGACAGTGCCACAGTGCGGTCCCTTCTCTTTGTTAGCTGCTTTTGACTCAGCCGTCAGCTCTTTCAGAATAAGGCTGCTGCAATGAGTCATAGAAACTTCAGAGGCTGGACCAGTGTCCTTCTGGAGGCCACAGAGGTCAAGAACACCTATTCTAAAATCTCACAGCCTATGACCCTCACCTCCTTCCCTCACATTAGCTTCACACTTGAACCCATTGCTGCCTTTGCAAATGAGGCATGGCATTTAGGTGTGGCAACCAATGAAGATAGGTCTTTACAGGTGCAGAGCTCACTCAGTACAGAAAATGCCTGGGCGATTTTAACCACTGATGCATGAAGAAAACAAGACTTCCTGTCTGGGGTCTTCCAGGACTGTATGTCTACACCAGTCAGCCAGTGTAGCAAGGCTTGGGCCGGGGGTGGGGGTCGAAGGAAGCCAACTCTGGTCTCCAGTGATCCCCAGTGTGAATTGATGAGGGAAAGATTCCAGTTTTTATTAGAGTCTTGAGTTCTCGGAATCAAAGGTGTTCACCTCTTGGTCCAGGGAACCCGAGGACTGTAGTAGCTTCTTCATCTGCACGTTACCTAGGAATGAACTGCACTGCTGCTCCGGGCTTCTGTGTCAGCCAGGGAAGAGGGGACAGACACAGCAGCGTGAACTGAGCTGAAATATATGTGGTCACATGCAGTCTCTCTCTGCCTCTTCGGCTGGTCAGAAAACAGCGTGGACCATTCATTCTGCCTTCTGCCTCTGTGTTTTCTCCCTGAACTGGGAGCTCACGCTTGGAGGCTCTGGAGCTGAGATAATGAGTCTAGACTGCTCATTTGCTGGGCCTGGCAGATGGGAGCCCACGCCGTGGGGCAGGCTGGCTTGCTAGAGGTTGGACAGTGCCAGAGTGTCAGATCCTTACTGTAAGCGCTGCAAGGTTATACAATTAAGGGAAGGATGGAATGGAAACATCTTATTTCAACCCTCAAGCAACCAAGAAGTCCATCTTTCTGTATTTCAGCTTGGGAATTTAGTGGAATTACCCTGAAAGGGGAACTCAAATCATGAATGCTTCTTACGGTGCTCCTAGAAGTTACTAAAAGTAATGCACACAGGTGTTTTGATTCTTTTGGCACCTCTTTAGAGCCTTGCAGACTCACCCAGCATCAACTAAGTAATCTGCTTCTCTATGTGTGCTTGTGTGTGTGCCTGTGTGTGTGTATGCCGTGTGTGTGCCTGCATATATGCCATGTGTGTGCCTGTGTGTGTGTGTATACCCTGTGTGTGCCTGCATATATGCCATGTGTGTGCCTGTGTGTATGCCATGTGTGTGCCTGTGTGTATGCCGTGTGTGTGCGCCTGCATATGTGCCATGTGTGTGCCTGTGTGTATGCCATGTGTGTGCCTGTGTGTATGCCGTGTGTGTGCGCCTGCATATGTGCCATGTGTGTGCCTGTGTGTATGCCATGTGTGTGCCTGTGTGTGTGCATGCCGTGTGCGTGCCTGCATATGTGCCATGTGTGTGCCTGTATGTATGCCATGTGTAGGCCTGTGTGTGTATGCCGTGTGTGTGCCTGCATATATGTCATGTGTATGCCTGTGTGTATGCCATGTGTAGGCCTGTGTATGTGTATATCATGTGTGTGTGTGTGCCATGTGTGTGCCTGTACTGATGCCACATGTGTGCGCGGGTGTGCTTTTGTGTGTATGTGCTTGTGCGCTGATTGTTTTAACAAAGGCATCAGATTTCAGATCGGGGCTGAAAGTGTTTTCCCTGTATGTTGTCTCTTGTTGCTCCCTCCAGCCTCTCCAGCAGTCAAGCATAGATTAGTATCTCACTAAGTAGCTGTCAGCAAGGATTGGGGTAACAACTGCGGTGGAAGTCCTTAGACCTGGAAGGTTTTCTTTCTTCTTTGTTTTTGAGACAAGACACTCCCTCCTCTGACCACACCTTGTTTACTTGATGCAGGGAATAGAAGCCAGGGTTTATACCTCCTGAGCAAGAACTCTAACTGAGCTACAATCTAGAGAGTAGCCATAGATTTTAGCATCAGAACAAGTACCCACAAATGGATGATCCGACACAGCACCTCAGAGGAAGAAACAAATTTTTGATTTAGGGGCTTTACAACCCTATTGACAGGGTGGCACTTATAATGTATTCAAGCCTGATTTTAAATTCAAGAGTTACGTCACTCTGAACCTCAGTTTTATCACTTGTAGAATGGGGTGACAATTGTTTCTGCTTTTCAGTGTTGAGGTGTTCTAAGGCACAGTCTTGTTTCAACTTGGATAATGAGTCATGTTTTCTGTGTATGTGTGTGTTCTTGTGTGTATGTCTGTACTATGTATGCACTGCATATGAGATGAAGAAGAGAACATTAGAGTGCTTGGGACTGGAGTTGTAGACAGCTATGAGAAGTCATGTGGGTTCACGAATTGAGCCTGAGTTCTCTGAAAGAGCAGCCAGTGCAGACACCAGAGTCATCTTTTCAGCCCTTGTTTTCAGACCCTATTTTGGTTTTTCGAGACAAGGTCTCGTGTAGTCCAAGATGATCTTGAACGTCTGATCCTTCTGCCTCTGTGTCCTGAGTACTGGGGTTTATGTGGCACTGGGGAATAAACACAGGACTTTGTGTATGGTAGGTTATTCTACCAGCTAAGCTACATCCCAGGACCTGGTCTTAGCTCTGCTTACTTGTGGCTTAATTAAAAATCACCCACAACCAACATGACAAGACCTTGGAACGCTGGCATTTGCAGTGCTGCTAAGTTCACTAAGGAGCCACCTAGCTTTAAAATCCCCCCCCCCCCGTTTTAAATAGCAGACCTTCCTTAGGCTCTGTCTACACCAGTCGGAAGTTAATGGTTTTAGTAAGTGGGGTACCCGAGATGTTCCCAGACTCCCTGCAGAGGACACAGTGGCTGTCCATTTAAAAATGATACTCCAGTTGGGTGGTGGTGGGCACACCTTGAATCCCGGCACTCAAAAAGCAGAGACAGATGGATATCTCTGTGAGTTCGAGGCCAGCCTGGTCTACAGAGTGAGTTTCAGAACAGCCAGGGCTACACAGGAAACCTTGTCTTACAAACAACAACAATAAAAATAACGACAATAATAATAAAATTAAAAATGAAAATGTTGCTCATAGGACTGTGTGCTCAAGGCCTGCTTCCCAGGGCAGTGCTCTTGGAAGATGGTGAATTAAGAAGTGGGTCTCTGTGAGAGACAGGTCACTGGAAGTAGGCCCTGGAAAGGGGCTGTGGGTCCCTGGTACTTTGCTCTCTAAATTCTTCACCCCAGCTACTAAGAAAACAGTTTGTCCCAGCATACCTGCTGAGACCTGCTGCCCTGATCCAAACATGAGGACAGAAGCTATAGAGTTAAACTTCCCAAATTGACCTTTCCCCTTTGTAAGCATGTTATCTCAGATAGTTCATTATGGAAACAGGAAGCTGGGGATGACTGGGCTGCTGGTGGAAGACACACAGGTGATCCCAGAGCACCTGGAGACACGCAGGTGATCCCAGAGCACCTGGAGACACGCAGGCGATCCTGGAGCCCCTGAAGACACACAGGCGATCCCGGAGCCCCTGAAGACACACAGGCGATCCTGGAGCCCCTGAAGACGTACAGGTGTTCCGGGAGCATCTTGGTAGTGCATGTTTTTGTCCTTACACTACTTTGCAGCTGCAGCGATGATGGCTTTGGCCCCATGTTTGTAAATTGAGTTGGAAGAGGGTATTGATCATTTTTTGGTATATTTAACTTCCTATAAAGTTTAGGTTCCATTTCCCTTCCTCAGACAAGTGATTGTTAAACTTTTCCCCAGCATAGAATAATCAGTAAAAACTCACTGTACCTACAAAAACAACAACAAGCAAACAACAAAACAAAACAAACAAACAAACAAAAAGCAGCAAGGGAGCGCATCCCCATTTATTGTCATTGTCATTTCTTATCTTATTTCCTTCCCCCATCATGGTTTCTACTGCAATCTTCCTCTCCATGGAAGACCCACATCAAACAGGGCTCCTTCCCTGTGGCCATTCCGAATCACTCCTAAGTCTCCTCCTGACCTCAGACTCTGAGCCCTGTAGCTTTATGTCTCACAACAACCTCCTCATCCTGCCTGTAGGATGGGTATAACCACCTTTCCTGGGCAGCAGTCCCCAGACAGGCAGGGATGGACGCCTCTTCATTCAACTCATGTGCAGAATTCAGGTCAGCATGCTGCCCGCTACCGACATCTGTGGAATTCCAATGGTGTCCCCATGACTAACTCCCAACCTCCACTATGGTCGCTGCCCATGGAGACCTTAGACCAGCATCATGGCTCCTGCTTCAGTGATCCCAGCTGGTACCTTCACAGCCGCTCAGCCTCCCCTCCCTCCTCATCTCTCCTCCTTTGCTGCTGAAGGTTAATTATTTTCATTGACAAAATCCGTCACGATACACTTCATTTGTCTGTTCTTTTCTGTTAACGTTCCGGGCTATTTTAAGAACGTGATAAAAGGTGGCAGCCACTATTTATAAACGAAGACGGAGTCCTGAGTTCCCCCGGGGGTCACATGCTCATCCATCTTCCTTCTGTCTGAAAACCTGGGAGGGTTACGTCTTCCCTGGTGTACTCCTTCTCTCGCTACTTGACCGATCAGAGAAGATTTTCTTGTAATTTTTTGCCCAGACTTTCACTTTACATTTGACTCAGATCCCTTTGTTCCTAATCAAAATCAAGAGCGAGGGGGAAACCTTGCTAATAGACGGGAGAGCTTCGTTATTGGAGGGAAAGTGAGCTTTGCCCCTGTGACTTATGATTGAAATCTGCACTTATCAAAACCTCAGCATTAAAAAGGTGATGATAATATATACATACTTTAATGTCACAGTCATTTGGTGTTGAAAACTAAGGCATGGGCGGGGGAGATTGATCAGGGTGTCAGGTGCTTACTGAACAAGCACAAGGGCCTGAGTTCAAATCCCTGAACTCATTAAAACTGGGTGCAGTGGCACACACATGAAATTCCAATGCTACCATGGTGACAAGCGAAGCAGATAGGAGGACCCCCAGGAGTTTGAGGACTAGTTTTTTAGGAGGATAGAGTGGTGAGCAATAAAAGACCCTGTCTCAAACAAGGTCAAAGGCGAGGACTCACAACTGAGCTTCTCCTCTGACCTGCACAAGCTTACCATGGTCCACACACATACCTGGACTCACAGAAACAAATTTAACAAATGTAGCCGGGCTGTGGTGGTGTGCGCCTTTAATCCCAGCACCAGGGAGGCAGAGGCAGGCAGATCTCTGTGAGTTCAAGGCCATCCTGGTCCGGGCATCAGGACAGGCTCCAAAGCTACACAGAGAAACCCTGTCTCAAAAAAAAAAAAAAACCAAACCAAACCAAACAAATGTGTGCATGAGCACACACACACACACGCACACACACGCACGCACACACACGCCCCATGACACTCACGGCGGCAGTCAGTTACTAGAATAATATAGTCGTAGCTTTGGTGTGGAGGAGAGCACTGGCTCTTGGACCTGCTCATACTCACTCAGTGCCCACTCTCTGGGTTAGAGAGTTAGGATGGCTTTCAGCCCCAATACTGCATGAATAGTGTGTTATCACGCTGACACACAGGTTCATTACTTCATCATCCCGGGAGAAACTGAGACTCATTTCCTCAGGGCTTCACAGAACTTCCAGACTGAACACTTTACTTATCAGTCCTCCCTGTTCTCCAGCCCCACTCTGCCAGGGCTGTGATTTAAAAGATAATTCTCCATTTTTTATGGCATGAGGTTTAAACACAAGAGTGAAGCAGAGAGACCCTAAGATTGGAACACGCCTCCAGGCCCCTGCATTCAATCCATATTTCACTGAAGACACAGCAAAATCCATTGTCTCCCTGAACACAAGGCAGCCCACTGCCACCCATGTCCTGGAAGGCTTTGCCTATCCTGGGCTCCTCTTGACGCACCTGCTGCTTTGTGTCTTGGA
Source organism: Myodes glareolus (assembly GCF_982192425.1). Lineage (NCBI taxonomy): Eukaryota > Metazoa > Chordata > Mammalia > Rodentia > Cricetidae > Myodes > Myodes glareolus. The sequence goes on from NC_142045.1 coordinate 51,110,497, forward strand.
GTCACACGTGTGAAAAGACTAGAGGGGTAGCCTGGTGAGCCGGGCTCAGTATTAGGAGGGCGCGGGGAAAATGGGGCTACGGAGATAAATGCTCAGTGAGTGAACAGACAGCTCAACTTGTGAGGTCTATAAGATCTACATCCTAGGAATCGATTCTGTACTACATATTCATGTCAGTTTCACCCAAAGTGATTAAACCCACAAATGACATTGTTTTAATGTGAAAACAGATACAAGCTCTCTCCCCCTAAACACTCTTAGGGATATGAAGAAGTAGTCAGTTTTCAGCAATTCCCAAAGTAACTATTTTGCCCAAAGTTCTATCAAAAACCACAGGTTAGGAGCAGAAGTAAAAGTTGGAGCAGGAAACTAATCTGGCCTTAGAGGGCAAAGTCCAAGGTGGTGGAGGCCCTGGTTGGGGTGTGCATTGCCTTAATATAGTTGTGGCAATGAAGTACCACAAACTGATGGCTTAACCATTGGTAGCTGATTCCTTCCCAATCTGGAGGTTGGAAATCAAGGTCAAGGCATCAGCAGGGTGGGCTCTTTCAGGGCTCACTGGGTGATTGTAGATGGACATCCACTTCTGTCTTTATGTTGACCCAATTTGCACTGTTAAAGTACTTGAGATCTGGTAACTTATTAACACTGAGGTTTTATTTCCTTGTGATGCTGGAGGCTAAGAAACTAAACCAAAGCACCAGCATCTGTTGAGTGTCTTCTTGCTGCATCTACACTCTGTAGAAGCAGGAAGGGCAAGGCAGCCCCGCCCTGCACGACACATGCGCCATCTGTGAGGCAGGAGCCCTCTGAGCCCAAGGAGCTCTGAGTGGCCCCATCTCTTAGCAGGCAACACCTGGCTATTAAAGGGGACACATTAAGGCCCTAGCATCTAGTGGTCCTTTGTGTGTCTGAATCCTAATCTCATAGATGATATCAATCAGCTTGGGATAGTGCTCAGCAGGCAGTATATTTGCCTCTTATACACAAAGCTAAAGTCTTCATCCTTGGATAAGGACAACGTGATGGTGCACTTGGGTTGAACTTCAGTTCATCCTAACAGTCTCATTTCAGCTGAATTGCCTCTTAAAGAGTCTGTCTCTAAATCCAGTGCCATTCTGAGGCACTGAGATTGGGAAATTAGCAAAGCAACTTTGAGGGGTCATGCACTGGCTGGTAGTAGAATGGTGACTGAGACAGCACTGGGTAGCCACAGGACTTCTAAGGCAAAGGTTCTCCAAGGCCTTGGCTTTGTTTTTTCAACATTGCCTCTGAGGACAGCGTAGTGAGTATTTTGGACAGAGGATGGAGTCAGAAGTGTAAATGATCTCGTCACATCCTTCTGCATGGAAGCTGAAATAAGCACTGGAAATGAATCAGAGGATGAGAGATTCAGGTCTCCACTGTGCGATTTTGATGTGGGATGTTCTTCGGCGCGCTGCGAATATGTGCTACTTTTATTGGTTGATAAATAAAGTTGCTTTGGTCAATGGCCAGGAAGAATAGAGCCAGATGGGAAATCCAAACAGAGATATGGAGTGACATGTCAGAATATCACTGGTAAGCCATGGCCATGGGGTGGTACACAGATTATTAGAAATGTGTTAATTTATTTGCGAGAGCTAGTCACTAATATGCCTAAGTCATTGACCAAACAATTATAATTAATATTGAGCCTCTGAGTGTTTATTCAGGAACTGGCAGGAAGTTTTCTGGTGAATTGGCAAGAGCAATGCTTTTGGATATGGCTGTTTGAATAATTTTAAATTCACTTAACTGTGGGCAGAGTCTTCTAACTTATACATACATATACCCACACATACACATATACACACATGCACACATATGCATTTAGGCAGACACGACACAAAACCACTGTTGCTGCAACACTGTTCTTATCCATCTCCTCCCTTACCTTGTGTATTTAGGAGAAGTTTATCTGCTGGCCTCACTTGCTCTCAAAAAAACAAAACAAAACAAAACAAAACAACAACAACAAAACCATGCTGGTACTTAGAACTGCCATTATCTGTAATATCTCCAAAGCTTGTTTAAAAGGAACTTTTCTTTAAAAGAAATGATGGCATTAACCCTTGCTGATGGCCTGCAGCAATCGGTGGGCACAGAATCACTTCCTCACATTAGACAACCCAAGCTCATGGGAGAGAAAGCTGTGTTGTATGCATCTGTCTGCATTGGTGGGAGTCATAACAGGTTGTAACGTGGAGAGCTGTTCTAGGACCTTCTAAGGTTTGCAGTGATGGAACGATGATGCAAGGAAAGACTCTTGGCAGATGGCTATGGTCTCAGCTCACCATCTGCTGTCCCTTGATATTATGCTACATAGTTATGTCTTCACATATTTGCAGATATTCATTATAGAAGGTAAGCACTATGAGGTAAGGACAATGGCTTGCTTATTTGAAACTCAGTGGTAAATATTCAGAGCAATGCCTGATGCTAATTATAGATTACAGGGACACAGGACACGGAGCATGAAGAAAGAAGGTCTGGCTTGCCTGTCCCACTGCCGGTCAAAAGACTTCAGACACCGACGATGAAGCCCAGATTCTCTACAGAGACAATATATGTTTCCCAAATGCCATCTTGTCAAGGACAGTGAGTGGTCATGCTTCCTTAGGTACAACAGGATGTATGTTTCTAGCATTCCATTTTCAGTCCTAAACTAAGCCTCTCCCACAATTCTACTTAACTTTGTTTACTGAAGGAAATCCTCCAACTTTTAGCTTTGCTGGGAGCTACAGTCTCTGAGAGCAACGTTAAAATGGGGAGGAGCGCTTAGCAACCTTTTGTGCTGTAATAGGAGAGTCACCCGGAACTCCTGTACGTGCCTATTGTAAAGAAACCCTACTGTGGTTTTCCTAGCGAAACCCACCGCCACATTGGGTATGTCTCATTCTTTCTCTGAGCACTCTTTCTATTAACTCCCGCCTTTGGGTCTATGTAATAATGCCTTTTAATAAAGTCTTCACCCCTGTTTCATTCTGAGATTCTTTTCTGTGACGAAGCCACAGATACCAGTTTTGCCTGAGTGGAAGTCCCCAATGGAAAGAGGGACGTCTCAAGCTGCTGCCTCTGTCCCTATCACTGGTGACAAGGTTGTCAGAGGCTAAAGTGCTACTGTGTCAGAAGGTAATCCCATGCATGTTCTGTCACACCTCTAGAAACGGAGACATTTTGGAGAGACAGTGAGGGGCTATGGCAGGCCTTGCCCTTCCCTCATCCCCTCTGCCTTTCTAAGCCATAGATTATATTTCTAAAGCTAGACACTAAGGTCTGTTCCCTCATTTGGCTACTTCCTCCTCCTGAGGCTGACTACCAAGGTCCAGCTATCAAAGTATTGAAGTCAAGCAATCAAAAGTCCCCTTCAGACTCACCTAATTAACATGTCCAATCCAAAGAGCTGACTCATCCTAACATGGGGGTTCTTCTTTTCCCGCCATAAATGGCATTTGCCTATGGATCACATCAGTTTCCTCTCTATTCAGGGGCAGTCATTTGTCCCTCTGGGCAAATATCCCTCCCTCTCTCCTTGTTTCCTTCCCCTTCTCCTTCACCTCCTATCTCCTGTCTTTGTCTCTTATTCCCTGCCTGCCCATTGTCCCCCTTCTCCTTCACCTCCTATCTCCTGTCTTTGTCTCTTATTCCCTGCCTGCCCATTGTCCCTCTGGAACAAAGAAAGCTCCTTGTGCTGAGAACTTGGTCTTGGGTGTCTTCCGCAGACACTGGTTGGTTGGTTCTTTCAGACAGAAAGGCAATTTCTTTTTGTTGTTGTTGTCTGTTTGTTTTAGTTTGGTTTGGTTTTTCGAGACAGATTTTTCAGTAGTTGTGGAGCCTGTCCTGGAACTTGCTCTGTAAACCAGGCTGGCCTTGAACTCATGGAGATCTGACTGCCTCTGCCTCCCCAAGTGTTGGAGTTAAAGGCATGCGCCTTATAAAGACGTGGGTGGTTTTGCGTCACAGGAAATACTGTATGGAGACAAAATATGCTAAAAAGCCCTGCTGAACCTAAGGACCTCAGTCTAGACAGCAAAAAGATTTTCAGAGAAGTAGCTAGTTTGCTATTTGTTGGCTTGCTATTTTAACATTGTGAAAAGTTTCAGCTGTCTTTGAGCAGATGTTGCCTTTGTTTTTAGAGCAATATTGAATAAATTACCTTTCTCTGAAAGCACAAGCTGTTGAATTATAGACACACCCAGGAACCCCTCTTCCTTTGTTAGCAAGTTCTTGCAGAGTTGCCCTCAGAGAAGTGATTTTTTATGAGAAGTGACTTTGGCAAAACCTTCAAGGTCACTGGGGATTCCTCGAAGCCTGCAGTGTAAACAATCACAGGGAAAGACCCCTCCTTGAGCGCCTCTGTCAGAAAAGGAAGCCACAAGACAGGATGGATTCTGCACCTTTGGGAGCCCCGGAATGTACTTTCTGTGGCATTAAGTCAGGAAGAGTCCCACAGCAAGGTCGTGGCTCAGGCTCCATCAAATAGCTGTCCTTTCTCATGAACAGTACAGGAAGTACATTTGCTCAGGGCAAATTGTTTTATTAAAATTCTTTCTTTTGTTCTTTTCTATAGATGAGTTTCGGTGACAATAGACTAAGGCAATGTGTTTCTTTAGGACATCCGTTGCATAATGATCCTAACCGAGCATCACTGAGTGCTGCATTAAGTTAATTTTCCCACTATTTTCTCTAAGCCTGCCTTTATCGTTTATACAGAGATGACCTCCATCGCTCTCCTTCTCCCGCCTTCTTCCTCCATCTTTTTCTTTTCCTTCCTCCCCCCCACAGTCTTTCTCCTTCCCTTCTTTTTTCCCCTTTTCCTTTCTTCTTCTTTTTTCTTTTATTTTTGGTAAATTGTGGAATATTTTTTAAAGGCAGAAGCAAATGTAAATCTCAGATATTTCATGCATTTCTCAGTCATCTAGGGATACAAAGGGTTCCTTTGTATTACTTATTAATACAGATATTACAGAGAAACAAAACAGGTCCACCTTTCTGATTTTACCCCAGCTGCCATGATCTTACTCCTTAGCCATTACTTGTGGAAGAAGAAACACCCAGACCAACACAGACGATAGTGCAGAGGAAAGCATGGCCAGGTTTTCTGACTCCATAGCCCTCCTTTCTCACTCAGACCAGCATTTTCAGCTCTGTCTTCTCACAGCCGACTGGTACTCAGCACCTTCTCTTACCCGAGCAATCTTTCTGCAATACCAATCTCATCACAGCCTCTGTTTCATGTCCCTATTAAAATCCTAGTCCTAGACTTTCTCCATCTCTGGTACCCTAGGGGTCAGTCAACATGATCTTGTGTGTCTGGGTGCAGCACATAAGTTACCTATGGCTGAGGTGATGTCCCTGTTCTGTTAGGGTTTCTACTGCTGCGACAGGATGCCATGACCACAACCACTCTTATAAAAGAAAAAAATTGGGGTGGCCTACAGTTCAGAGATTTAGTCCATTATCATCATGGCGGGGCAATGGTGGTGTGCAGGCAGACATAGTGTGCATCTAAGAGTCCCACATCTTGATAGGCAGGTAACAGGAAGTGGTCAAAATGCTGGGTGTGGCTTGAACATGTATGAGACCTCAAAGTCTGTCTCCACGGTGTCACGCTTCCTCTAACAAGGCCGTACATTTTTTTTTTTTAACAAAGCCACACTTCCTAGTAGTGGCACTCCATTTGGGGGCCACTTTCTTTCAAACCCCCATAGCCCATCATGGGATTCCAGTGTAAAAGCACTGTGGATCCTGAAAAAGAGACAAGTGCCAGACATTCAAAGTAGGGGGCCTTACCTTAAAATCCTACCAATTGCTGTTCTCCTGCATATGGTGACTAGGACCATCTCTATCCTTTCTATATACATAACACCTCACTGCGCTCTGTAATCTAATAGTTTTCTTGCTTCTAGTGACTCAGCTCTGATACATATTTTGCACTAACTGAATTACCTTAAAACATTCTTTTGTGCCATGCAAAGAAAGCCCGCCTAACTTTCAGATGTTAGAGGAAGAGCCCCATATGTACAAGATTCTCATTCACTGGAAGGTTGTGTGTTGACAGTAATGTTACACAGAGCGAGGCAACACTGACATGCTTTAGTGCATTAATGTCACTTTCAGTATTAGCTCCGCCCCTAGAAGAGATTTATGTAAAGTTCAATCTTTCTCATATTAAGAAGTGAAAAGGAATCTCCTGCCATTAATCTGTGTTTTCTTAAGTCTACCATACATTTCCTGGGATTTTCTGTGGTAAAGAAATTGTCTGAACATGCAATTCTGAATTTTGTGCTGTTTCAGACAGCAGTTATTTAAGAGTTAAAACCACAATATAAATAGAATTTTGTGTGTGTGTCTCTCTCTGTGTGCATGTATGTGTGTGTGTGTGTGTGTGTGTGTGTGTGTGTGTGTATACTTTTGGTGGCAAATACCATGTGCTGGTTATAATCCTGGGTGCTAAAGTCACAATTCTTAGGTTTCCACCCAGAACATGCATTTGCATTCGACAGTTCAATACAGTAACTTTCAAGGAAACTTGCCTTTTTAGATACGTATTCTTGCTGAGGTCTTGCTATGTTGACTTCAGATCTGAGACCCAATTAGACACAATGGGAGGCTTGACAGGCACTTTTTCATTAAGGGTTGTCTTTTGTGCTGCTCACTGGAACCACTGGGTCATCTCATCAAGTGAAGAGCTAACTTTCTTCAAGTAGAGATACCATGGGAAGAAGGGCTCCAGTCCACTCGAATGCAAAGCCACATGGAGCATAGATGAACCAACCCAGTGGAACCCAGCTTAAATTGTTGATTAAAAACGTTTGGAATAGAATTTTAAGCGATTATGTTTTTGGGTGATTTTGTACTCAATAATAGCTGACTGGTATACCAGATGGCTGGTTACTTAACTTAAACTTGTTTTATTGTATCTAAGTGGGGCTAGGAGTACTAGAGAGTGGAAAGGTTGAAGGGAGTATGCAAGGGGAAGCTGGATAGCCAAACTCAGAGCAAATATACTTTACTGTTCTATAGCACAATGGGGCGATTACAGCTCACAACAACCTACTAAATATTTTGAACTCTAGAAGAGCTCAAAGGTTTCAGTCACAGAGAAACAGGGATATGGATGCTGCACCCTGAATTGACTGGCACTCTCTATGCCCGTGTGGTGGTGTGTCACAATGTGTCTCATGAATATGCACAATTATTTCAAGTTAATCAGAGCAATAAAATAATTGGGGCTAATTTTAGAAATTTGGAGTTGTGAAGATCAAATGGACTAAGACATTTAGAAACACTCAAATGAATAAATAAATAATCAGCAAACATTACATAGTGTGATTATGTGTTATACAGAAATTACTGTTATACTGTTAAAAGCCCATTCAGTTTGGAGTGGCATTATACAATATTTTCATACTTTAGTTGAGTTGTTGTTTTGGGGGATTTTGAACCTATGACCACAATCTCATACTAAGCACATGCTCTATTAATATCCTGTACCTCAAGCTTTTTATTTGATTCTTACACTTTCTATGAGTGATATTATAATCCATGCTTATGAAACAGTAGAAATTAAAAACTATCCTTTACAAACAAATGTTTTATTATTATTGTTGTTGTTGTTGTGTGTGTGGTGTGGTGTGCACATGCTGTATGGATGGATGTGTGTAGAGGTCAGACAACAGCTTTGCAGAATTCGTCCTTTTTTCCACATTTATGCTGATTTTGGGGATTGAACTCAGATTACCAAGGTATGCATGACAGGTGCTTTACTTGCTGAACCATCTCACTGGCTCCACAAATAAACATTTTATAAGCTTGAATTCTTAGTACCACAGAACAAGCTCTGGCTATATGATGTGGGAGTCCCCTCTGTGTGCTGTGATTATCATTAATGAATAAAGAAACTGCCTTGGCCTATTGATAGAACAGAACTTAGGACTTTTCATGATGGTGAGACACATCTGCTCCTGGCAGCACCAATCTACTTCGAAAGGATGATGGGCCATTATGGAGTTGGTTAGCCATTTGGGCAAGAAACTGCTCTTGCCTGAACTGTCTTACTGAGCATGCAAGGCCTGCAGAGAAATGACTGATGAACTTGCCTAAAGGTGAGATGATACTTTGGGGTTCCTGCTTCATGAAAAAGTCTACGAGACATTCTGCAGTATACAAAAGAAAGTGACTGAACTGTCTTTGAAATTTCCTGCTTCATGGAAAAGTCTGCTGGATACTATGGGTCTGAATGGCTGAAGATGGATGTCCCAAAGGTACAGAAGAACTTTGGGTAACTGTCCAGGCAGCAAGATGTCTTTCATTTCTAGAGTTTTGGAAGTTGTTTATAATACACTTCCTGTTTACTTAGGTAATATTATATCTTTATGGAGTCTTTGATGGAGTTGAAGATTAGATAGTTATAGTTTTCCTTAGTTATGATAAAAGAAAAAGTAAATAGAAATGTTGTAACTGTAATTCTTGAGTGTTAACTGTTTTGTTATATGTAATTTTACTATGTTAAAGTTAAGCTTTCCTTTTTATTTAAACAGAAAAGGAAAGATGATGTGGGAGTCCCCTTTATGTATTGTGATTACCATTAATGAATAAAGAAACTGCCTTGGTCTGTTGATAGGGCCGAACTTAGGTAAGCAGGGAAGATGGAACTGAATGCTGGGAGAAAAAAGGGTGGAGCCAGGAGACACCATGTATCTGCCACTGGAGATAGACATGCTGAAAATTTGCTGGTAGGCTGTGACCTTGTGGTGATACACAGATTAATGGAGATATGTTAAATTAATATTTAGGAGTTAGCCAATAAGAAGTTAGAGCTCGTGGAACATTTTTGATGGGTGATGTGTGATTCCCCTCTTTATACGGTAAATATCTTTTATTACCATTGGTTAATAAAGAAGCTTCTTTGCCTTAGGGCAGGGCAGAATATAGCCAGGCAGGAAGATAAAAATATATGTAGAGAGAGTAGGCAGAGTCAAGGAGGTGCTAGGTAACTGTCAAAGGAGACAGACGCCAGAACCTTATCCATAGGCCACAGCCTCGTGGTGGCACATTAATTAATAGAAATGGGTTAAGCTGTAAAAGTTAGTTAATAAGAAGCCTGAGGTAATAGGCCACGCAGTGTTATAATTAATACATTTCTGTGTGATTATTTGGGTCCTGGTGGCTGGGAACAAATGAGCAGTCTCCGTTTATGAAATGGCACCCACTGTCTGGGGCATGGATCCGCATAGGACCTCTTGTCATGTGTTTTGCATGGGATCATAATTCCTGGCCATATTCATAATTCAATTTCCTACATCATTCTCTCATTTTGTCTTGTATTTCACATGCGTCTGTTAAGTTACCTCAAATATTTAAAATTAGTTTGCACATTTACTAGAAAACAGTATAAAATGTACTTTGGTATAAAATAAAAAAGCATGATATGGGTTTGGAAGAGTTTCTGATGTCAGATAAAATTGAACCAACAGTGGTGTGGAGAACTCAGTCCGGCAATGGGCCTTCCTTTTTGAGGGTTACCTGTGAGAGTAGAAGTGTGTTTCTGTGACGATATGATGATTTAATTAGCATTGGAACACCTGTATCCATAATTAGGTCAGCGCTAAGTCTTCATCCCTAGAGTCAGTGCCTCTGATATACCCCATGTGGCACTTGCACAGGTCATTTTCCTGGTTCAACCTCAATATTGTCTGCTATCTTACTATTTGTTTTTAAGGTAAAGAGTTTTTTGTATCACTGTGTACAAAATGGGGAAGTAAGGGTCAACTTGCTCTGTAGTGACAGCTGTAGCCTTGTTGCCCGTATTGCACTTGGTATGGCATGTGGATTGTAAGAGGCATTCTGCAAGGGGAGGACACACAGAGCAGAGTCATGAGGGTCAATGTGCACAGCACTCCTGGGGGTCTTGCTGGAGGCCAGATTCTAATTTGATGTCTTTGGGGAGAGGTCCAGATTACTGAGTTTTTCATGAATTGTGGGTGTTGTCACTGCTGCTGGTGCATGGACTACATTCCCAGCAGGGCAGGGCAGGGGTGGGCAAACCATGCCCATGGGCCAAATCCAACCACAAACTTGCTTTTATTATTTTTTTTTAAAAAATAATACTAGCGTTACAAGAAGACAAGCCTGCTTTCTTGTTTATGAGTTGTCTGTCTCCTTGTACATTATCAGTGTGAAGTGGTGGAGATGCCACTGCCCCCGGGGTACAAGATGTTAAGAGCCTGGTTCTGGACAAAAATAAAAATCAATACATCCAGAGCATGGTAGGCTCATAAGGTAGGCAGCATCAGACTGCTAACTGGATATGACAGGACCTATTGGAAGAATCAAATGGCTTCACTGGACCCCACAGGGACTATTAAATAGGATAAAGAAGACACTGGCAGTGAATGAGAACCATTGGTGAGTTGAGACCCTGCGTGTGAGCAGTTGCCCTCCCAGCTCTGCACCCTTTTCATATCTCTCGCCGCAGTGAACTCATCTGCACCGTGTGATTCACCAAACTCATGTTTGCATTCCCTTGGAGAACTGATGATTAGATCTAAAGGATATTTGACTCATAACCCACTATACCAGGTTAATAGAATAGCTGTTGCCACTACCCGGAGAAGAGGGTCTTGTATTCTGTGAGTGACATGGCCACCAGAGTTTATGTCACTGTGGATGCTCAGAGTCAAGGCTCTATATGGACTTCTGGCAAAGGGCCATAATGAGCCAATTAGATTTGATTTGATCACAGATCTCCAGTACAGATCATAACAAACTCTATCACACAGAGAATATTCACAATGACAAACTTTTGGTTCACTGTTGACTGTCATCAGGTGCTATACTAGGCCCTTTTTTGGTTCATTATCTTATGAAGCTTTTATACATACTCTATGATGTGCTTGCTATCAGTCATGTGACTTTTGAGATGGCAAAAGTAATGTTCAGTAAAACTAAGTAAGTAAAGCCTAGGAGGAAGGCTCAGTGGGTAAGAATGCTGGCTCTGAAAACCTGAAGGCTTGGATGTGGCTCCCCAGGACCCACATAAAATATCAAGCATAGTGGCCCGTGTCTACACAGGCAGGTCTTGAAAGTTCATTAGCCTCAGCCTGACCCAAAGTACAAACTTCCGGTTCAGTGGCAGTCCCTATCTCAAGACAATATGGCAGGAGAATAATAGAGAAAGACACCAATATCCTTCTCTGGCCTCCATATGTGCAAGACCACGTGCTTTACTTGTACATATACACGCATGCATGTAACACACATACACACAGAGAGACAGAGACAGACAGACATAGTAACTCAGTTAAGTAACTCAAGTTCAACCAGGTAACATCTGGCAATCCCAGTGGGAAGGCAGGCACTTGTGAGAATTTCAGCCTTCTTTCCTCTGCTGGATAGTTTTATGTCAACTTAACACAAGTTAAAGTCATCTGAGAGGAGAGAACCTCAATGAAGAAAAATGCCTCCATGATATCTGGTTGTAGACAAGCCTTAGGATATTTTCTTAATTAGTGACTAATGGGGAGGGCCCAGCCTATTGCAGGTGGTGCCATCTCTGGACTGGTAGTCTTGGGTTTCATAAGAAAGCAGGCTGAGCAAGACATGAGGTGCAGCCAGTCAGCAGCACCCCTCCATGGCCTTTGCATCAGCTCCTGCCTCCAGGTTCCTGCATGGCTTTTGAATTCCTGTCCTGGCTTCCTTCAGTGTTAGACTGCAATGTGGAACTGTAAGCCAAACAAACCATTTTCCCCCCAAGCTGCTTTAGGTCATGGTGTTTCATTAAATCAGTGGAACCCTAACTAGGACATTTCCTCTTGCTGGTGAAAAGTGTTCCCCTAAAAAGACGTCGACATCACTTGAGATGAGATGAGAGAGACTGTTGTGGGGCTTCTATTGCAGGAAAAAGGTTCACGTCAAAATCTGCCATGCATTACACCCTCCATCTTATCCCACTCGTTTTAAGAATAGTTGCATATTTTCCTCCCCAAAGACCAAGTGGTTTCCATCCTGGATCAAGTCATGCAGTCAAAATGGGCCTAGGCTACAGCATGGTGCAATGCTGAACTGAGCTTACAGAAGTCACATGCCCCTTTAATTTTCATCTGAAACACCTTAAGTAGAGGAGGTAGTACTAGAAAGTATTTCATTGTGTGTGGAGGAGGGGCAATGAGAAGGCTCAGGAGGTAAATGTGCATGTTGTACAAGCCTGGCAACCTGAGTTCAATTCCCAGAAATCATGTAGAGGTGAAAGGAAAGACTCCACGAAATTCTCTTCTGACCTCCACACTCACACCATGTGCACTTCCACCCCTGAGCAGAACATATATAGTCATACACACACACACACACACACACACACACACACACACACACACACACACATACACACACACAGGCACACACATGCGCAAATATAAAAGAAAATGTTTCACAGCTATCTGAACACCAACATTATAAGATTATGATAAACTGAAATGCAGTTGACAAATGGTATTTTGGAGAAGTTTATCCTTAAAATGATTTTTTTTTAGCAATATGCTGAGGCCACTGATTTTCAAAGCTTATGAGAACCTTTGAAGGTGAGGGGTGTCTCTGCCTACTTGTGGGTCTGCGTCTCACAGACGCCTGGCCTGCTGGCAACCTGAGGGTGGAGAATGTGCTTCGGAATCAAATCACATGTTATACTCATGTGGTTTTCACCTGGCGGTTGTCACATTGGATCTGACATTGGATTGGTCTCTGATCTGGGGACATGCAGTGGCTTCTAGAGCAACTGCTTCATGGATGAGCTGGATTTCTGATCTGAAATGCTGAGAGTGTCCTTAGCTTATTGTTTTGAGAAGGTGCTTTTGAGCATGAGGCATGGGGAGAAGACTCCTTCATTTTGTTTTTGGATATTTTTGATGCTCAGTCAGACATATGTCCAAAGGAATGGTCTGATGGGTTGGGAACTGGCTCCCACTTATACCATTCATCCTTAGTCTAGGCATATTGTAAGCATTTTTATTTGAACAATCCTTTAAATGTCCTTAAATATGGGCCTCTGGCACTATATCCTCAGCATATATATTGCGCTTGGTACAATACCATACTGTGGTATGGACTGGCTACAGCATGGAGGCTTAGGATTACTTTGGGGAGACATAAGTGTGGTCCCCATACTTTTTCGCTATGGAGTTCATCTAGACCTGTGGTTCTCAACTTTTTCAATGCTGAGACTCATTAAAGCAGTTTCTCATGTTGTGATGAATCCACAACCATAAAATTATTTTTGTTAGTACTTTGCAATTGTAATTTTGCTAGTGATGAATCAGAATGAAAATATCTGAGGAGAGTGTGCAGTGAGGGAGTGAGTGAGGAGAGTGTGCAGTGAGGGAGTGAGAGTGTGCAGTGAGGGAGTGAGGAGAGTGTGCAGTGAGGGAATGAGGAGAGTGTGCAGTGAGGGAGTGAGTAGAATATGCAGTGAGGTAGTGAGGAGAGTGTGCAGTGAGGGATTGAGGAGAGTGTGCAGTGAAGGTGTGAGGAGAGTCTTCTAATCAATTGTGGTTATGAGTTTTCCAGAGCATTTAAAGATAAGAATTTAATTAGGGAAGGAAGCTTTAGAGTTGAAAGGAAGCTTGTCATTGTCTCTGCCATATACTAGCTCGGTCACCTTGGTCCAGCTGCTTCCAAACCATGTGCTTTATTTTCTTCATCTTATAGAGATCCATCAACAGTCAAAGTCCTGAGAGACAGGCGAGCAGCAGAGACAGCCTAGCAGCAGAGACAGGCGAGCTGCAGAGACAGGCGAGCTGCAGAGACAGAGACAGCCTAGCAGCAGAGACAGCCTAGCAGCAGAGACAGCCCCAGCACCCACTCAGGTGAAGAGCAAGGCTCTGAAAGGTAAACCCGGATTGTCCTTTCCACCTACAGCCTCTTTCTCAAACTTTGGCTTTGCACACTTTTCCTTCGGGCCAAGGGAAGGCTCGTTTTAATCACTGTGATGTATGGTATTTGGTATTTGAACTTCGCACTTGAGCCTTGGGCTGAAATGAGGGCAGCATCCCAGCTGCTGGTTGGGAGAACACCGGCCCTTCCTCTATTAGAGCAATTACCACCCTCCTGACACTTGCCGTTGTGCCATTACTCAAGCTGAAGTCTCAGGTGATAATTCCCACTTTGTCGGGATGTCATTTTAATTCAGAATTCATTAACATTAATGCTCATTAATCTGTGAAGGAAAGAGCTCGCCCGTTTGCACCGAACCATTCTTGCAGGTTTCTGGCCTCATTCTCCCGAGTAACAGACTTAGGGTTCCATTTAGGAGACCAGGAGGACATCTTAATAGAAATTAAACATGACGAACATATGCTAAAGCGGTAGAATTGAGACTGTGTTCAGCATTTTCTAGATCCTTTTCCATGTGAGACATTTTTAAAGATGTCTATGCCATGTTTGCTCATCTGAGCAAGGGAATCTTATCACTTTCAAAATATGGAGAAATTCATATTTTCTTTGCATCTTTCATGGAGAAGATGCCTAAATCCATCAGTCTACAATACTGTTCCAGCCCCTGCTGGGGAGGCACCTTTTGCTTTCCTGTAGGGGGTACCTCTTGCTTACCTTTAAAGGGAAACTCTTGTTCTCTATCTTACTTTCCTGTAAGGGGGTACTTCTTGATTTACTATCAGGGGTGCCTCTTGTTTTCCTGTAAGAGAGTTATTTTTTGTTTGCTTGTAAGGATAGTCGGCCCTGAGGCAACCTGTGAAATCCAGGAAGCCTAAGAAGCCCCCAGCTTCTCTTTCCAGTGAGGACTCCTCAGGTGACTTAGTTTTCTGCTTACAACAGGGATTTGATGTTGGAAGGTGAGGCTGGACATTTAGCTGGTGCCATCTGGTGCTGCCTAGCTACCCACTATCTCTGGAAACCTCGCTCTTCAGACCAGCAAATGGTTCCTTCACCCCTTCTGCAGGCCACCTCTCTGTCCACACTCATTTTATTGTTGGTTTGGAAACAAGCGCCCACTCTGCAGCCCAGGCTGGTCCTGCCTCAGCCTCCCGATTGTGTATCATCTTGCCCAAATTCCTCATTTTGGGTATGTTTTGTTTGGTTTTCTGAAATGTCCCTTTAAAAATATTGGGCAGGCTCACAAGGGAGCAACCGTAACTGCAGGTCTGTCCTCCCTTGCAGTGTTCAGCTCTTTACAGGTACTAAAAAGGCTCTCCCGTTCAGTTTCTCCACGCTCCATCTGGGCCACAGCTGCGATGTTTTGCTTCCAATTCCTCTTCCATATCACATGGATGGAATCCAGGCATCCTTCTGCATCAGCTATTTGCCATTGATTTTCTTGCCCACGGTTTGAAACTGCCTGCTAGGACTTTATAAGTCTGAACCTGAGCCCACTCTCGCTCATGCGGTGTTACCTCATTCAAGGGAGTGAAATGTATTCGAGCATGTTTTACTGGATTGCCTGAGATTCACTTCAAAGGAAGTCCTCTCGAATACAATGCACTCTCTTAAGGCCTCAACAGAGGACAGTTGATATTACAAACATAGCTCTAAACATGTTGCTTATTTTATTTCTTTTCATTTTCATGATTGTTTGAGAGATCTGAGAAGACACCGCAAGAAAGTAGGGTGTCCCCAAGTGGCACCCATTCAGGCTGTCCAGGGAGCTAACGCCGTAGGGCATCTCTCCAAAAGTACAGCAAGGAAGATCTGCCATACTTTCTGCCTTTGACATGGAAACTCTCCATATGATTTTCCCAACCAAATCTACAACATTAAAAAGGAAAAAGCAGATATTCTAGCTCTTTTCCTTTTGTTTTCTACCAGTGTTAGAATATAGTATAAGACCAATAAATAAATAAATAAATAAATAAATTTTTTTTAAAAAAAAGACAAATAGAATATAGTATAAAGTCAAACATTGGGAAACCCACACATACGTGTGCTTTGAGAAGAACGGGCTTGATTTTGGCTATGTTCTGTGCTTCTCCACCTCAGTGATCTTTGTTGTTAATTTCTTTACTTGTCTGCTCTGTTCCTTTGGGCTTCACTATTGCTCTTTTGAGTTGAATTACTACATTCAAAATTTTGGATCGTCTTGTTGTGTGTTGAATGTATTCCAAATTATGAATTTTCCCTAAATGATGGAGGAGGGTTATCTGTCTATTGTGTTATTTTCATTGGTCAATAAAGAGACTGCCTTGGCCCCTTGATAGGACAGAAAATTAGGTAGGCGGAGTAAACAGAACAAAATGCTGGGAAGAGGGCTATGAGCCAGAAGCCATGGAGCCAGCCACCAGGTCAGATATGCTGAATCTTTCCCGGTAAGCCACCACGATTACACAGATTATTAGAAATGGGTTAATATCAAGATATGAGAGTTAGTCAGTAACTAACTCTCTAGAGATAATGGGCCAGGCAGTGCTTAAATGAATACAATTTGTGTGTTGTTATTTCTGGGGCTAAGCTAGCCATGCAGGAGCCGGGTGGGATGAAAAGCAGGCCTGCCCGTAACTCCTTTCTACAGATGGCGCCCGACGTGGATAACTGAATCCACAGAAAGCCTGAGAAAGCTTGGGAAAGAATAGAGTAAAGCATGTTTTCTAGGTGGCAGCAATTTCTCGGGTCTGCTCTGCTTGCTAGAGGCAAGCAAGCGCTCTCATCTAAGAGAGGCTTCCTGACTCAGCTTTAGCTGCAAAACCTTGCAGCTCATTAAGTGGTCCTGCCACGAAACACTTAAACGGTGTTGATGAAAAGCTGAACGCATGCTTTTCGGTTTTAAGCTGTAGCAGGAAAAAAGCTGTGCTGTTTTAAAATGCCGGCTTTCTGGGCTGTCCTGCCAGGGCAATCTCTGACTCCTTCAGGCAGGTAGTCCAGCTGAGTATGGTCTGTGAGCAGAATGCTGCAACTTGCTTGCTGACAAGGACCTTGAAACGCCATAGAATTATGGCAATGAACACAGCTCTGACTGGTATCTCAGCCATGAGGCTGGAAAGCTAAAGAATGAGCTGGATCTAGCCGTCAAAGCCACGGCTTTAAAGGAGAGGATTAATCTTCTCCTTAAAGACTCATGTAGTCAAAAAAGAGATAGAGATACAGTAAAGAGAGGTTCAAAGATGAACAAAACCTCTAAAGAGTTTACAGTGTGTTAAAAATATATACAGGATAAAAGTTAAAGTTCTTAAAGTAAAAAGAGAGTAGTTGGGTGTGGTAAAACACACCTTTAATCCCAATGCCTGGGAGGCAGAGGTACATTGACCTCTGAGACTTTAAGGGGCAGAGGTAGTTGACCTCTGTGACTTCAAGGTGTGGTAGCACACACCTTTAATCCCAGCACTGCGGAGGCAGAGACAGACAGGTCTCTGTGAGTTCAAGGACAGCCTGGTCTACAGAGTTATTCCAGGACAAAGATATACAGAGAACCTGTGTCAAAAAGTAAAAGTAAAAATAAAAGAAATAGAGGTTAAAAATAAAGCTGCATAAAGATGGAAAATACACAGAGAATCTTGATACTGTATGCTATTATGCTCTCTTTGAATTGTTTGAATGCTGAGGAAGGAGCAACAGCTACTAAAAGATATTTGTTTATAAATGCTGCTGAACTAATCCAAGATAGATATGTTCAAAATACCTTGACTTCTGAATTTGGATCTAAGGATATGATACTTTGGAAAGGAGGTTCTTCTTTTGTTTTCACAGAGGATGAGACCCTGTGGATTGCTTCTATCCCAATATGGTATGATAGACCACGCCCTCCTGAAAGGTTTCTGTGAACACCCTCAAAAAATTTCTTCACTCAACTGCCGACTGAGATGAACCTGGCAGACAGGTTATACCATGAAAGACCTGATTAACTGCGCCCCTATACAGCAGGAAGAAGTTTGGAGAGAAATAACTACGCCCATATTCCCAAATATTGTTTATAAACGTTCTTTTACATTTAAAGGGGGATATGATATAGATATGAATAATTTGCTTTGTTATGGATTTTAAGGTCAATTTTGTTATATGTATATATATTTCTGATCTTGACTGATGTATTGTGATTGTGTAGTTCATTTTAAAAATGTAATGTATAATTAGAAAATATAGGTTGTTAATGGATAATTATCGATAATAGTCAAGCTTGTAGTAATGTTAGTTTGGTTTTCTAGAGGTGCATAGATATATTTCAGATATGCATTTTTCATATCTTTCAAAGACTACAGAACATGGCATTTAATGTTTTAATAACTTAGGGCTTTTCATGACAATGAGACACGTCTGCTCCTGGCAGCACCAATCTACTTCAAGAGGAAGATGGGCATCAAAGAGGCTCCTTATGGAGTTGGTTAGCCATTTGGGCAAGAAACTGCTCTTGCCTGGACTGTTATATAAACTGGACACAGAGAACCCGCAGAGAGAGGACTGCTGAACTTGCCTAAAGGTGAGATGATCTTTCGGGGTTCCTGATTCATGAAAGAGTCTGCGAGACATTCTTCAGGACACAGCAGATAGTGACTGAATTGCCTTTGAAATTTCCTGCTTCATGGAAATGTCTCTGGATATTATGGGCCTGAAGGCCGAAGATGGGTGCCCCAACGATACAGAGGAACTTTGGGTGACTGTCCAGGCAGCGAGATGTCTCTGTCATTTCTAGAGTTTTGTAAGTTACTTACTTCTTGTTTACTTAGGTAATATATCCTTCTGGAGTCTTTGATGGAGTTAAAGAATGGATAGTCGTAGTTATAGTTTTCCATTATTATGATAAAGATTTAGTTATAAATATTGTGACTGTAATTCTTGCTTGATAACTGTTTTGTTATGTGTAATTTTACTATGTTAAAATGAAAGGCTTTCTTTTTTGTTTAAACAGAAAAAGGGGAAATGATGGAGGAGGGTTATCTGTCTATTGTGTTATTTTCATTGGTCAATAAAGAGACTGCCTTGGCCCCTTGATAGGACAGAAAATTAGGTAGGCGGAGTAAACAGAACAAAATGCTGGGAAGAGGGCTATGAGCCAGAAGCCATGGAGCCAGCCACCAGGTCAGATATGCTGAATCTTTCCCGGTAAGCCACCACGATTACACAGATTATTAGAAATGGGTTAATATCAAGATATGAGAGTTAGTCAGTAACTAACTCTCTAGAGATAATGGGCCAGGCAGTGCTTAAATGAATACAATTTGTGTGTTGTTATTTCTGGGGCTAAGCTAGCCATGCAGGAGCCGGGTGGGATGAAAAGCAGGCCTGCCCGCAGCCCCTCACTACACCTAAATACCATTTTAGTTGTGTCCCTCTTACCTTGATATGAGATGCTATTATTACTCCTGAAAATAAAATATTTCACCACTTTTATTAAGTAAAATAAAAATTCTCTTTGAGCTGGGTATGATGGTGTGCATCTTTAATCCTTGCACCAGGGAGGCAAAGGCAGGCAGGTCTTTGTGAATCCACGTCTAATCTGGTCTACATAGTGAACTTTGGGCCAGCCAGGGCTATAGAGTTAGACCCTGGTTTAAAAAAGGCAACCCTCTCTCAAAAGACCCACCACATAACAACAGAAATAACTAATAAAACAAACAACACCACAAAACCACCAAAACAAATAAGAAAAAAAATCTTTGAAAACATAAACTAGAGATATCAACTCATAGTGAGAGTAGATTTTTAAAGATCCAAATACATACAATATAGAATGGAAATGGGGTGTGTCTGGGATCTGAAAAGTACATACAGTGTGTGTTGGGGAGGAATTGCTGCGAGCTCACAGAATGAATGAAATGGAGAGCACAGGATAAGTTACTACGAGCTTACAGAATGAGTCAAATGAAGAGAATTCTCAGAAGTGTGTGAATTACTATCATCCATCCAAAAAAAAAAAAAGGAGCATTCTGGAAGAAACTAAGACTGTGACATCCAATCCAGCTCACAGAGGAACTCAGCTAAACTCACACACACACACATACACACACACACACACACACACACAAAATCTGATGTTTTCCTGGTATAAAGAAGTTCTCAAAAAATGATGAGATTGCCTAATTTCATGAGGATAGCACAATTCTGTGGCCCACTGTGAATAATCACAGGACATACATGCACAATGCATACCCATGTACACATGCACACATATATGTTTTGTTAAAAGCCGATTTCATTGATGGCTATTGAATAGAAGCGGTATGAAAGTTTAGCCAAATCCAGTTGTAATTTACAGACCCCATCACCAAGCTCAGTTTAATACTCGAAATATAAAGAGGAGTTGATATTAATACATCAGCAGAATACATGACAGAAGATTATAGTCAGCTCAGCTGTTGCTTTTATTGGAGCACAACAGAGGTGATAAGACTGTTTATGTTTCTACAAGTCCCAGGGAGAACTAGGCCTTCCTTTGCTCTCCTTCAAGGTCTCTTAAAGGCTGGAACAAACCTCAGTCTTACAGAGATGCTTCTGAGTTGGGAACGAACAAGGGTGATCCTCGTCCTTCCAGGGCATGGCACCGTAACTACATAGTGAGAAGTGAGATGAAAGGAAGATGAGATGCAAGAGAAGAAAGGTCTGCCATTATTGTAAACATGAACGTTTACGTCAAACAGGACAGAGAATGCACAACTAAACTGTGGAAAGTGAGGAGTGCTTAGCAAGCTGACTGGGACTGAATACGCCTAGTCGTTTTTAATATTATCAAAAATCTAATAGAAAATATATCATCAAAACTGTGAATGTAAAGCAACTGATACAGTTCATAGCCCCTGTGCACAGAACATGCAATCCTACTAATGGATACGGGAAGCCTGCGGGGATGAGCCTTCCTGCTGTGCTTGCACATACACAGGGCGCTGTTTTAAAGGTGCTAATGCTTCCTAACATGTAAATTGACCTATTGCTATAAACACAATTAAAATACAAGACACATTTGGGAGAGAAACTTGCAAAGAGGATATATTTCTTAACTAGTATCTTATTAAATTAACTAAATTTAATCCATATTAACAAAGACACAGTCCTATGTTAAAAACAGCAACACAAACCACCATATTTTATGAATCAGAGAACTGGCCCACAGTGTGGAGCCACATGAGCCCTGCCTCGTTACATGGAAAACATCTTGAATTGAAATAAATTCTAAAGCCAGACATGCAAGCCATTGCTGCCTGTATTTGAAGCTACTCAGCAAGCGGAGACAGGAGGAAACTGTGAGCCTAGTAGTTCCACGCTGGTCTAGGCAATATAACAGAACTCTACCTAGGATGGGTGTGTGGTAGGGAGAGATAGACAGATGGAGAAGTTTTTGTTGATATTGTTTTTGTTTTGTCTTTGAGACAGGGTGACCTTGCATGCACAGGCTGACCTTGAACTTGCTTTATACCAGAGGTTGACCCTGAATTTTGGGTCCTCCTTCGTCTGCCTATCTAGTGCTTGGAATGAAGGCCTTTGCTGCCATATCTGGCTTCAGAAAAAGTTAAGCGTAGTGACATTTCAATTGTAAAACAATTGAAGAGTAAAACAGCCCCACTGGCCATCCTTACAGACCAGGCAGTGGTAACACACACCTTTAATCCCAGTAGCCACACTAGTTTGCCATAGAAACTGGGCTGTGCATACTTTTAATCCCAGTGGTGCAAGCCTTTAATCCCAACCCTAGAGAGGATTCTAAAATTGGAGGAGACAGCTCACAGACACAATCTCATTCCAAGATTCCTGGAGGCAGGACCACCATGTCGGACTGAGGTTGAGGTAAGAGCCAGTGTCTGGCTGTTTTGCTTTTCGGATCTTAAGGTTGAACCCCAATTTCTCTCCCAGAGTTTTTATTAATTGTGATTTAGTTTTAAGGTCTAAACAGACTAGCAGAAATATAAATATCATAGAAGGTGATGTCTGCTGAAAAGATCTGTAATTTCTCAGTAGAGAAGGAAACTACTTAACAAGACTGAAAAACCTTTTAAGGGTAAAAATGATTGGCCATGAAACCATAATCAAATAGGAAACTTATCAAAAGATGACAACTCAGAGATTGCTTTCCTTCGGCAAAATGTCAAATAATACCAACATGTAAACTCACCGTGGGCAATTAGAATCAGTAAGAAATGGTAGAAGACCCAGGGAAAGTGGACAAATGCAATGGCACCACAACAGTGTGTGTGTGTGTGTGTGTGTGTGTGAGAGAGAGAGAGAGAGAGAGAGAGAGAGAGAGAGAGAGAGAGAGAGAGATTAATTAGAGTAATCTGAAGACAGGAGAGATCACAAGTGTTTAGAGATATGCAAACTTCAAAGGCAATGAAATGCCACTAACTTCCACCAAGTGACAAGTATTAGTGCATCAAATAATGCTGAGCCTTGGATAGGACGGGGGAACCAGAAGGCTAGACAGTGACCTACCACAGACATCCTACCTGCAAGTTCTCATACCTGGATATGTAAACAAACCAGATACCCACAAGGGATGCGTAAGGACAGGTGTGCAAAGGTGTTTGTGTGGCAGCAGGGAAGGAAGATAGCTAGAAGGACAGAGAAGCAAAGCCACCTATGCATACCGCAGCACAGCAATGGGACTTCCCATTGAAGCCTCTAAGAAAGCAGAACGCTTCACCAAGAGCGGTTCTTATTAACAACGAGAGATAGCTTATTTATAACATGGTCCTTCAAAACAAGTGCATGGTACATTGTTCAGCTTCTGTGGCTGTAACAGACTACCTAAGATAATCACTGTAAAAAGAGAATGACCTTTTCTGGCTAACCGTCTTGGAGATTTTTGCCCACATTTTTGCCTCATTGCTTTTCACTTTCGGTGAAGCCATAAACTGGGACAGGTAGTGCTTGGTAGAAAAAGTCCATTCGTATCATACAAGGAACCAAAATAAGACAAAACAGCAACAAAAAAGACTAGAGTTCCACAGTACTGCGAGTATCATGCATCATGGCCAGACCCCATGTCTTCCATTGCCCCCAGTAGCATCATGGCTTGTGGATGAAGCGTGGAACTCTCGGGTCTTTGATGGGTACTCTAGACCAAGCCACCACACATGCGCATCCAGTACAACATATATGTCAAAAGCGTGTGAGGCCCTGAAGAATGCGTGAGAGCAGAGTGAGTAGACATAGCGGGACTCTAGGAGAGGGCCTGTAGAGAGAGCAGTATCAGAACTGATAAGGGGCGAAGGTTACACTAGAACTTGTATGGACTTTGGATGAGGTGTGTGATGAACTGAACATAATATGAGCTTACATAAGTGAAATTAATTATTTCACCAATAGTTATATTAGAATACTGCTTATACTCTTAGGATTAGTTTAGTCATTGTTAAAACTGTACGTTTTAAAGTAAAACCCTTATTAATTATGAATTCATTACAGAAAATCTTTGTTCAGTGATTATTTTCCATACCATGTATTTTTGTTATTTTGTGTACATATGTACAGATGTTCACATGTGTAATTATGTGTGAACACTTGAGGCTGATATCAGGTGCTTTCTTCAATCCTTTCAACTTTCTGCTTTGAGACAGCATCTCTCACAGAGCCTGAACCTTGTAGATTCAACCAGGCAGGCTAGGCAGCAAGCCCTCCAGATCCCCCTGTCTCTGTCTTCTCAGTGTTGGGGTCAGAGTTGTGCAACAACTCAAAGGTGCTGGGGATTGAACTCAAATCCATGGGCTGCTGGTGTGGCAAGCATTTTTTATGACTGAACCATTGCTCCAACTCCCTACTGTATTTTAATGGAGTCTGGACAATATCCACCATATTTATTTTTATATCCCTAGCACTTAGAACATTATTACCAGCACATGATAGATGTTCAATAAAGATTTATTGAGCAAATGCATAAAATGAACACCACCATCCAGAGGAAGACAAAATGAAGACTGCATAACTGTTAACAACTTAGAAGACCGTAGGTGCAGCACGTGACCATCAAACACCACGATGTTTTCTCATTCACCTGTTAGGGGAAGCATGAGCTCAGAGACTTGATGTCTTTTCTAGGTTTCTAGGTGGTGGGAATGAGAGAAGTAATTACAAGGCATTCCTAGATCATGATGGGAAGCAACCATAGTCCGGATTGGAGATGGCCCAGTAGGTGAAGTTCTTCCCGCACAAGCATGAGGACTGGAGCTCAATCCCCAAGACTCCCATAAAATGAACATGTGGTGGCTTATAAGTCCAGTTCCCATGAAGTGCACTGGCATGTCACCCTGGTCTAATGTCATCTCAGGCCAGGGACAGACCATGTTTCAAGAAAACTAAACAAAGGTGGATGGTACACAAGGATGTCTTCTAGCTTACACATGCACCGGCATACAGGTAGACTTGTATTCACATCACAACCTCAACATTCTACACACACATCACAGGCACTCCCCCCCACATTACACACATGTATATTATATCATACCATATTCATATATTATTCCCCCTACCCCACACAAGAGTTATATTCACTTTTTAATTTTTCATATGCAGTCTTACTATGTAGCTCAGGCTGGTCTGAAAGTTACTACCCTCCTACCTCTGAGTGTATCTTGATTTATTTTAGTCTCTAACTTTTGCAGCAAATATATTTCTAGACTCTGAGAAGTGGGAGTGGCAAGATGGACAAGCACACAGGCTAAGAGCTTTCTACCCAAAGGCGATCTCTTCTCTCTATCTTAGCCCAACATCTGGCACCAGGGTGTACACAAGCCAGAGCCATGCCAGACTTCTTCAGCTTAGAGAAGGCTGGATTATAAACCATGACAGCAAAGTCAGAATACAAACGTGCTTTCACATACAGTTTCAACTACGCTTCAGATCCTACTTTTTTCTTGTAACACTTTTTAGCATCTATCTGATAATATATAAGGTATATTCATTTGGGATATTTGAGATAATATATAAGGTATATTCATTATGTAAATCTATAACAAGAGGACTGCTGGAAAGTGCCATTTTAATATAGATAATTTATCTGTGAACCCAATGTCATTTTTATTGAAGTCATTTTTCTCCTTATTGGGTTGAGGATGAATGTTCATTACTGAGTCCTGTCCTCATGGCCAGACCAAGTTCATTAACAGTGCAACACACCATTACCTTACCACCCAGAGTTGTGGGAGATTGATGTCATAGTCCTTCGACCACCTGCTTCTCTGCCACCCTAAGGGACGAGTTCTCAGAGCTGCCATCCCAGAGCAGTGACTTTGGCAGGGACTATGAGACCTGGGCTTTAGGAACCAACACCACTGCCCCATGACTGATTTCTTGTTATGGTACTTTAATTCAGAGAAACAGATATCTCTCAACCCTTGAGAGTCAGCCTAAGCCTTCATGGCCAAAGTAGCTGGCCATTGTGAGTTCAGGCTAAGATGAATGTGTGAGTGCATTTTGGCAAGCAAGCGGTACCAAGTAGAGGAAACAGATTAACATGTCTGATTATTCATTACAGCCCACGTCTCGGATGTGAAGCCCCTGCCAGACACTCACTTTTTCCAGAGCCTTAATGGAGTCGGCTGCCTGGCACAGCTGGCACTGTGCCTCCGGCTCTGCCCTACAGCTGTTTGATTTCCCTGTGATTCTGAAACGGTTTCACTGGAACTATCAGTTAGGCAGGGACATGGATGCCCCGAGGAAATCAGTGTTCCAGGCTCACGTCTCTGTACTCTGTCACCTTTGTGATCTGAATTCGATTGACTCATGTTTAGATCATGTGTTTCTTTGGGAAGTGACAGCTTTGGAGGCAGGCTCCCGTACACAGGTGGTTGCCAGAGAGAAATAAATACTTGTTTTACTCCCAGCTAGAAAAAAATATGTATTCGTAATATGCACCCAAGAAGATCCTATAACACACACACACACACACACACACACACACACACACACACACACACCAAACTCAAAACAAAGAATATATTCTCCATCCCTCCTTAACAGGTGCCAGAATTCTAGATTCTAGTAGACCTGTTAACTGCCCACAGATTTTTCTTAAGTTAAAATTTAAATATGCACACAAAGATGTTGAATTGTTTTTATTTGAGATAGGATTTTACTATGTACTCGTTATATAGACCGCAATAGCTTTGAACTCATAGAGATCTGTTTGCCTCTGCCTCTTGAGTGCTGGAATTAAGGGTATGAGCTATGATGTGTGGCGGATGTTGATATTTTGATATAGATGTGCTTGCTTTCCTGATTCTGTTATGCAATCTTTGGTCCATATTTCTCTCCCACCACTTTGCTCAGAGTGTG